>NC_084733.1:6269758-6292258 GCF_033978785.1 Entelurus aequoreus | reverse complement strand
AGTAACTCATTAAATGACCATAGTAACTCATTAGATGACCATAGTAACTAAATACACTACCATAGTAACTCATTAGATGACCATAGTAACTCATTAGATGACCTTAGTAACTAATTAGATGACCATAGTAACTCATTAGATGACCATAGTAACTAATTAGATGGCCATAGTAACTCATTAAATGACCATAGTAACTCATTAAATGACCATAGTAACTAATTAGATGACCATAGTAACTCATTAGATGACCATAGTAACTAATTAGATGACCATAGTAACTCATTAGATGACCATAGTAACTCATTAGATGACCATAGTAACTAATTAGATGACCATAGTAACTCATTAGATGACCATAGTAACTCATTAGATGAGCATAGTAACTAATTAGATGACCATAGTAACTCATTAAATGACCATAGTAACTAATTAGATGAGCAAAGTAACTCATTAGATGACCATAGTAACTCATTAGATGAGCATAGTAACTAATTAGATGACCATAGTAACTCATTACATGACCATAGTAACTAATTAGATGACCATAGTAACTCATTAGATGACCTTAGTAACTAATTAGATGGCCATAGTAACTCATTAAATGACCATAGTAACTCATTAGATGACCATAGTAACTAAATACACTACCATAGTAACTCATTAGATGACCATAGTAACTCATTAGATGACCATAGTAACTCATTAGATGACCTTAGTAACTAATTAGATGACCATAGTAACTCATTAGATGACCATAGTAACTAATTAGATGGCCATAGTAACTCATTAAATGACCATAGTAACTCATTAGATGACCATAGTAACTAATTAGATGACCATAGTAACTCATTAGATGACCATAGTAACTCATTAGATGACCATAGTAACTAATTAGATGAGCATAGTAACTCATTAGATGACCATAGTAACTCATTAGATGAGCATAGTAACTAATTAGATGACCATAGTAACTCATTACATGACCATAGTAACTAATTAGATGACCATAGTAACTCATTAGATGACCTTAGTAACTAATTAGATGGCCATAGTAACTCATTAAATGACCATAGTAACTCATTAGATGACCATAGTAACTAAATACACTACCATAGTAACTCATTAGATGACCATAGTAACTCATTAGATGACCATAGTAACTCATTAGATGACCTTAGTAACTAATTAGATGACCATAGTAACTCATTAGATGACCATAGTAACTAATTAGATGGCCATAGTAACTCATTAAATGACCATAGTAACTCATTAGATGACCATAGTAACTAATTAGATGACCATAGTAACTCATTAGATGACCATAGTAACTCATTAGATGGCCATAGTAACTCATTAAATGACCATAGTAACTCATTAGGTGACCATAGTAACTAAATACACTACCATAGTAACTCATTAGATGACCATAGTGACAAATTAGATGACCATAGTAACTCATTAGATGACCATAGTGTGGAGGAGGGCGTGGTCGGCGCGCCTCCTGCAGGAATGGGGTGTTTATGGTCCGGCAGGTGAGTAGATTGCCCAGCTGGGGCTGACTATCTAATCACCTGTCGCCCTTATTAGCAGCAGCCGGGCTGAGACATGTTGTTGGAGTCGGAGACAGAGGGGGTTCCAGACTTCACTCATTGCCAACAAAATATTGAAAAGTGACATTTTACTTTGGGTTATGTTTTTTTTTTTGTCCAATTACTTTGAAAAGAGGAGCATTTGTATAAGAAAAAATAGCTACAATTTTGTTCAATCCCTTAAAGTCTGCACTTCAATTCCATTGTAATTGTTTCCTATTCAAATCCAATGTGGTGGTATGGGTTAGGGTTGAACCTCACCCTAACCCTAACCCATACCATCCACCTCGGCTCCTTTCGTACCTTCTGATCTGTATTTGGGATCTGCATAAGTCCTGAAAATGTTCGCACATCCGCCACTGTAGTCCGTGCTGATACTGTAGTCGATAAGCTTCTTCTTTTTCTCTATCTTCTTGATATTGGACATTCCATCCTCCACTGTTGCCATTTCTAATGTAAAGTAGTGTAAAGTTCTTACTTATATCTGTCAGTAAACTCGCCATGAAAGCACTAAAACATACCGGTGTAGTGAGTTTACATTATTCACCCAAGGAACTTTAGTTATTAGAGAGTTCCGGTAGGACGATTTTTCACAATTATTGTATAATAAAAATAGTAAACTGTTAGAAAGCTCATCATTTTTGCATGTTTGTCGTTTTGTTTCTGTATGTTTTGCAGAGCGTCAGCTTTCCCACTTCCTCGAGCCGTGCTTGAACGCACCACGCACTAAAAACCAATGTCGGCAAATCCGCCGTCATAAGCGACTTTGGGCTCCTTTTATTGCTTATTTGTGTCTGCGTGGATCTCTTCGCTGTCTCCCACGGCTCCCCACAATAAAGAAAAGCATCAATGAGATAGAGTCTCCTGGTTCCTGCACACCAGCCGGGAGACGGGTGTGGAAATGAGGGGCGGTAAGTGGAGCAAATATGAGAAAAATAGCATGAAGAATGGGAGAAGAGATGCTGACCGTGCAGATTTAATTTATCACGCTGCAGGACGTCAACGAGGCTAAGACAAATGAATGAAATAAAAATAGGAGCGGCGTCACAAAAAAAAAGAAATCACTCTTGGCAAAGCGTGATGACTTAAAAATACAACTACGACAACTTCAGATACAAGGCGCACTTAAAATCCTTTCATTTTCTCAAGACTCGACCAGTAGATGGCAGTCACACATAAGAGATACGTGTAGACTGCAATATGATGGCAGTCACACATAAGAGATATATGTAGACTGCAATATGATGGCAGTCACACATAAGAGACTGTAGACTGCAATATTATTTATTATTATTTTTTAATTATTACATTTTTATTTATTTTGTATTTATTTTTATTTTTATGTATTTATTTTATGTTTTATTTTTGTTATTACTATTTTTTTAATTTATTTTATTTATTTATTTTATTTATTTTTTATTTTATTTATTTTATTTTTATTTTTTTTTAATTATCTTTGTATTTTTATTTTTTTTAATATACTGTAGCACTGAGGTTGTTTACTCAATGTAAAGTGCTTTTTTACAAATAAAATCTATTATTATTATTATTATTAGGATGGAAGTCACACACAATAGATACGTGTAGACTGCAATATGATGGCAGTCACACATAAGAGATACGTGTAGACTGCAATATGATGGCAGTCACACATAAGAGATACGTGTAGTGTGTAATATGATGGCAGTCACACATAAGAGATATGTGTAGACTGCAATATGATGGCAGTCACACATAAGAGATACGTGTAAAGTGTAATATGATGGCAGTCACACATAAGAGATACGTGTAGACTGCAATATGATAGCAGTCACACATAAGAGATACGTGTGGAGTGTAATATGATGGCAGTCACACATAAGAGATATGTGTAGACTGCAATATGATGGCAGTCACACATAAGAGATATGTGTAGACTGCAATAGTATTTATTATTAATTTTTTATTAATTTTTTTTATAGATTTTTTTTTAAATATATTTTTTATTTATTTTTATTTTTTATTATTTTATTTTTTTAAACGTATTTATTTACTATTATTTTTATTTTTTTATTATCTTTTTATTTTTTAATTTTTAATACACTGTAGCACTTTGAGGTTGTTTACTCAATATAAAGTGCTTTTTTACAAATAAAATCTATTATTATTATTATTATTAATATGATGGAAGTCACACACAATAGATAAGTGTAGACTGCAATATGATGGCAGTCACACATGAGAGATATGTGTAGATTGCAATATGATGGCAGTCACATACAAGAGATACGTGTAGACTGCAATATAATGGCAGTCACACATAAGAGATACGTGTATACTGCAATATGATGGCAGTCAAACATAAGAGATATGTGTAGACTGCAATATTTTTTTTTTTTTTTAATTTAACTTTTTTTTTTTAATTATTATTATTATATATATTTTATTTTATTGTTTTATTATTTTATTTTTTTATTTTTTTGTTATTTGTTTTATATTATTATAATTTTTTTTAAATGTTTTTTTTGTAATGATCTTTTTTTTTTAATACACTGTAGCACTTTGAGGTTGTTTACTAAATGTAAAGTGTTTTTTTACAAATAAAATATATTATTATTATTAATATGATGGCAGTCACACACACTAGATACATGTAGACTGCAATATGATGGCAGTCACACATAAGAGATATGTGTACACTGCAATATGATGGCAGTCACACATAAGAGATACGTGTAGACTGCAATATGATGGCAGTCACACATAAGAGATACATGTAGACTGCAATATGATGGCAGTCACACATAAGACGTACGTGTAGACTGCAATATGATGGCAGTCACACATAAGAGATACATTTAGACTGCAATACGATGGCAGTCACACATAAGAGATACGTGTAGACTGCAATATGATGGCAGTCACACATAAGAGATACGTGTAGACTGCAATATGATGGCAGTCACACATAAGAGATACATGTAGACTGCAATATGATGGCAGTCACACATAAGACGTACGTGTAGACTGCAATATGATGGCAGTCACACATAAGAGATACGTGTAGAGTGTAATATGATGGCAGTCACACATAAGAGATATGTGTAGACTGCAATATGATGGCAGTCACACAAGAGATACATGTAAAGTGTAATATGATGGCAGTCACACATAAGAGATACGTGTAGACTGCAATATGATAGCAGTTACACATAAGAGATACGTGTAGAGTGTAATATGATGGCAGTCACACATAAGAGATACGTGTAGACTGCAATAGTATTTATTATTAATTTTGTATTAATTTTTTTTATTGATCTTTTTTTAAATATATATATATATTTTTTTATTTGTTATTATTTTATTTTTTAATTTATTTACTATTATTTTTATTTTTTTTAATTATCTTTTTATTTTTAAATTTTTAATACACTGTAGCACTTTGAGGTTGTTTACTCAATATAAAGTGCTTTTTTACAAATAAAATCTATTATTATTATTATTATTATTATTAATATGATGGAAGTCAAACACAATAGATACGTGTAGACTGCAATATGATGGCAGTCACACATACGAGATACATGTAGACTGCAATATGATGCAGTCACACATAAGAGATACGTGTAGACTGCACTATGATGGCAGTCACACATAAGAGATACGTGTAGACTGCAATATGATGGCAGTCACACATAAGAGATACGTGTAGACTGCAATATTATTTATTATTCTTTTTTAATTATTAAATTTTTTTATTTTTTTTATTTTTTTTAATATATTTATTTTATGTTTTATTTTTGTTATTAAGATTTTTAAAATTTATTTTATGTATTTATTATTATTATTATTTTAATTTTTTTATTTTTTTTAAATTATATTTTTATTTTAATTTTTTTTAATACACTGTAGCACTTTGAGGTTGTTTACTCAATGTAAAGTGTTTTTTTAAAAATAAAATCTATTATTATTATTATTATTATTAATATGATGGCAGTCACACACAAGAGATACGTGTAGACTGCAATATGATGGCAGTCACACATAAGAGATACGTGTAAAGTGTAATATGATGGCAGTCACACATAAGAGATACGTGTAGACTGCAATATGATAGCAGTCACACATAAGAGATACGTGTAGAGCAGGGGTGTCAAAGTCAAATGGACGGAGGGCCAAATAAAAAATTTAGCTACAAGCCGAGGGCCGGACTGTTCGAATGTTCATTGAAAATTTTTTAAATGACGCATATAGTCTAGTGAACCTAATTGAACCTACTGAAAACCTAACAAATATATTCCAATATGATCAGATAAATAAAGCAATATTTTCTTATGGGTCTGTCAGTAATCTTTAATTTTCAACAGACACAAAAGACAAATTTCCTTTATATAAAAATCCCCATAACATGAACATTAAATGAAAGAAACCGGTATTCAAGGCACCATCAGTAGCCTATATTTTCTATTTTAGCAAAAGTGGGCTAAATTTACTTCAAAGAAAAAAACAATAATAGCAATTTTCTATCATCCACTCAACTGAAATATTTTTAAAATATAATTAAATTGAAATACAATAAAATAAAGTGCAAAAATCTATAAATCAAAAACAACACTTTGTTTAAGGAGAAGTAACATGCAGTGAAAACAAATATTAAACTTTAACTTTTAAACTTGAATTGAGTAAAAACTCTAAATATGTGATTGCACAGTAATGTTCACATTAAACCCCCCTCCTCCCTCCGTGGGAGGGAGGCGAGTTGGGTGCCCGAAACCCCCCTGCTGGTTTCGGCCCGCCCCTTGGCGCGCGTGGCACGGCGGGCTCCGCGACCCGACGGCTGGCCCTCGTGGCTTGACGGCGGGCGCGTCCCGACGGGCCGCGCGTAGGGGTCAAACGCAGAAGTCTCAGGGCCTCGTGGTGAGGGGGTGGCCTGCGGGTTTCGGCCCGCTTGACCCCCCCGCTCCGCTTGGCGCGCGCGGCACATGACGGGTTCCGCCACCGACGCTCGGGCTGCAGCCCGACGGTGGTGCGGGCCCGGCGGTGACGCGCGGTTTGGGGAAACAAAGCAGAAGTCTCAGGGCCTCGGGGCCGGGTTTCGGCCCGCCCCCTTGGCGCGCGTGGCACGGCGGGCTCCGCGACTGACGGCCGGGCTGCAGGCCTTCGGCCGGCAGGCGCGTCCCGGCGGGCCGCTCGCCCCCTTTCGGAACCTTGGACCGGCATCCGCTTGGTGCGTGTAAAAGATCTGCGGTCTAAAAAAAAAAAAAAAAAAAAAAAAAAAAAAAAATCTGCGGTCTGCGGGCCGGTTCTAATAATAAATCAAGATCATCCCAAGGGCCGTAAAAAACCTTCTCGCGGGCCGGATATGGCCCGCGGGCCTTGACTCTGACATATGTGGTGTAGAGTGTAATATGATGGCAGTCACACATAAGAGATATGTGTAGACTGCAATATGATGGCAGTCACACATAAGAGATACGTGTAGACTGCAATAGTATTTATTATTAATTTTTTATTGATTTTTTTTAAAATATATTTTTTATTGATTTTTATTTTATTATTTTATTTGTTTAAATTTATTTACTATTATTTTTATTTTTTTTAATTATCTTTTTATTTTTAAATTTTTAATACACTGTAGCACTTTGAGGTTGTTTACTCAATATAAAGTGCTTTTTTACAAATAAAATCTATTATTATTATTATTATTATTATTAATATGATGGAAGTCAAACACAATAGATACGTGTAGACTGCAATATGATGGCAGTCACACATACGAGATACATGTAGACTGCAATATGATGCAGTCACACATAAGAGATACGTGTAGACTGCAATATGATGGCAGTCACACATAAGAGATACGTGTAGACTGCAATATGATGGCAGTCACACATAAGAGATACGTGTAGACTGCAATATTATTTAATATTATTTTTTAATTATTAAATGTTTTATTTATTTTTATTTATTTATTTTTTTATATATTGATTTTATGTTTTATTTTTGCTATTACTATTTTTCAAATTTATTTTATGTATTTATTATTATTATTATTTTAATTTTTTTTAATACACTGTAGCACTTTGAGGTTGTTTACTCAATGTAAAGTGTTTTTTAAAAAATAAAATCTATTATTATTATTATTATTATTAATATGATGGCAGTCACACACAAGAGATATGTGTAGACTGCAATATGATGGCAGTCACACATAAGAGATACATTTAGACTGCAATACGATGGCAGTCACACATAAGAGATACGTGTAGACTGCAATATGATGGCAGTCACACATAAGAGATATGTGTAGACTGCAATATAATGGCAGTCACACATAAGAGATACGTGTAGACTGCAATATGATGGCAGTCACACATAAGAGATATGTGTAGACTGCAATATGATGGCAGTCACACACAAGATATACATGTAGACTGCAATAGAATGGCAGTCACACATAAGAGATACGTTTAGACTGCAATACGATGGCAGTCACACATAAGAGATACGTGTAACCGGATCAGGCCCGCGGGCCGCATGTTTGGCATCCCCGCTCTATCCCATTCCAGGAAACAAGTTCCCTCCACTGCAAGTTTCATCTTGTCTGATGCGTCCTCATCTGCCTCTCAGCAGAAAATAACTGGAGCAGAGTTGTGTTCCATTCCTCCACACTTTGCTTTGTACGGCTCCAACAACACCCGTCCAAATTGGACGACAAAAACAACTTTTGTGGGGTTCCAACTTCCGGTGGGATCGACGGCAGCGTCTTCACGATCATAGTCCGCCAATACGTCAGATCCATCAGGGACCAGACGGACACGCCGTGACAGGAAAGTGAAGGAAAATAAGGACACCATTGATCCTGCTCTCTAGTTCCCAATACACTAGTGACCTAACATGGACTTATGCCTTCTTAAGCTGCTCCCCGCCACCCCCCTTGAGGGCGCAACACTCGCACAATGCTTCAAAAGAACATTTTGTTGATGTGCTCAATACTGCAAACATCGATAAAATGATGCCATCATTAATTTCCTTCCCCGCCGTAAATTTAATGCAGAGCCACGGAGCGGCCAGCTCATATCGGATAAAGGAGATCCATTCCCGATCACTCAGCTCCGCACTGCGCATCTCAAACGTCAATGGGAGCTCTCGGCCTCCGCCGGCTATTCTTCTCACACACACTCCACACTGTGCAGAGGGAAGGTATTCTCTTTGGAAGTGTCAGGACACGTCGACTTGACACCTTCTTAAAAAACACCTCGTCACACTAACCCAAACCAGTGAAGTTGTTAATGGTAAATAAAAACAGAATGTCAGAAAAATTGTATGTACATTATCAAAAAACGTTCCGTTCTCTTGAGTTCAAGTGAACGGATGAGAGCTGTCTTTGTTACACCAAGCAAAGGCTTGGAAAATTCCATTGTGTTCGATGGGAGGAGACGGGATGGGGGTAAACTAATGCATACTTGCCAACCTTGAAACCTCCAATATCGGGAGGTGGGGGGTGTGGGGGGGCGGGGGGGGGGGGGGTTGGGGGCGGGGGGCGTGGTTATTTACAGATAGAATTCACCAACTCGAGTATTTCATATATATTTCAAATATATATATATATATATTAGAGATGTCCGATAATATCGGTCTGCCGATATTATTGGCCGATAAATGCGTTAAAATGTAATATCGGAAATTATCGGTATCGGTTTTTTTATTATCAGTATCGTTTTTTTTGTTTTGTTTTTTGTTTTTTTATTAAATCCACATAAAAAACACAAGATACACTTACAATTAGTGCACCAACCCAAAAAACCTCCCTCCCCCATTTACACTCATTCACACTCATTCACACAAAATGGATGTTTCTTTCTGTTATTAATATTCTGGTTCCTACATTATATATCGATATATATCAATACAGTCTGCAAGGGATACAGTCCGTAAGCACACATGATTGTGCGTGCTGCTGGTCCACTAATAGTACTAACCTTTAACAGTTAATTTTACAAATTTTCATTAATTACTAGTTTCTATGTAACTGTTTTTATATTGTTTTACTTTCTTTTTTATTCAAGAAAATGTTTTGAATTTATTTATCTTATTTTATTTGATTAATTTTTTTAAAAAGTACCTTATCTTCACCATACCTGGTTGTCCAAATTAGGCATAATAATGTTTTAATTCCACGACTGTATATATCGGTTGATATCGGTATCGGTTGATATCGGTATCGGTAATTAAAGAGTTGGACAATATCGGCATATCGGATATCGGCAAAAAGCCATTATCGGACATCCCTAATATATATATATATATATATATATATATATATATATATATATATATACATATATATATATATATATATATATATATATATATATATATATATACATATATATATATACATATATATATATATATATTTATTTTATTTACATAGAAAAAAAAAAAAACTTGAATTTCAGTGTTCCGGTGGCTAGCCATTAGATGGCAGTATTGTCCTGTTTAACTTCTCCGTTCATGATGAGTATATCATTTCGGCCGCCATGTCTGTAATTTCCTCGTTCTTCTGCTTCGTCTCCTTGTTGTGTGCGCAGTTGTGCACTCTATAAAAGCCCGAGATGTTATGACGTCTTTGGGGCAGGCAAGCTGTTTATATTGTGGGAAAGCGGACGTGAGAACAGGCTGTCCCCACTCAGTCTCAGGTCCGCATTGAGCTGGAGGGGGCGTGGCCTCCAGCTCCGGCTGAATACCGGGAGTTTGTCGGGAGAAAATCTCTGCCCGGGAGGTTGTCGGGAGAGGCGCTGAATACCGGGATTCTCCCGCTAAAAACGGGAGGGTTGGCAAGTATGATCTAATGTCATCGAAGACCTGCTCAAGCTGAATCCAGGACTAGCCCAAGCCATCTTTAGGGACCGCAATGTCCCTTTGGGACAGAGGACCCTATTGTACTTGTAAGGTTTTATCATTCTTTATTATACCGCCGCCTCTTTGAGCTGTAATTTGACCCCCTTAACATGCTTCAAAACTCGCCATATTTGACACACACATCAGGACTGGCGAAAATTGCGATCTAATCAAAAAACCTAGCCCCAAAACTCAAAATTGCGCTCTAGCGCCCCCTAGGAAGAAAACAGACAAAACTGCCTGTAACTCCCACTCGGAATGTCGGAGAGACATGAAACAACAACCTCTATGTAGGTCTCACTTAGACCTAGATTTCATACACTGACAAAAATCAACAGGAAGTTTGCAATTCCCCCTTCAAAACAAAAGTTTTGTAAAAACAGTCACTTTTGCCTCTTCGAGCTATAATTTGACCCCCTTAACATGCTTTTGGAGCAACATATGTTGCCATCCAAGCAACGTTATCATGGACGCCCCTGCTTATTCCAGCAAGACAATGCCAAGCCACGTGTTACAACAGGGTGGCTTCATTGTAAAAGAGTGCGGGTACTAGACTGGCCTGCCTGTAGTCCAGAACTGTCTCCCATTGAAAATGTGTGAAGGGTAAAATATGAGAAGGGAGACTGTTGAACAACTTAAGCTGTACATCAAGCAAGAATGGGAAAGAATTCCACTTCAAAAATGTGTCTCCTCAGTTCCCAAACCTTTACCTGAGTGTTGTTAAAAGGAAAGGCCATGTAACACAGTGGTAAAAATGCATTTTTTGCGATGTTAAATTCATGATTATTTGCCAAAAAAAAACAACGTTTCTCAGTGTGAACATGAAATATCTTGTCTTTGCAGTCTATTCAATTGAATATAAGTTGAAAAGGATTTGTTGTATTCTCTTTTTATTTACCGTCTACACAACGTGACAACTTCACTGGATTTGGGGTTTTGCAACAAAACGGTGGCTGAAATGCAGTGTTGGAACTAACGCATTACTTTTGGCGGTAAATAGTAATCTAACGCGTTCTTTTTTATATTCAGTAACTCAAGTTACCGTTACTACATGACGCGTTACTGCGTTATTTTACGTTATTTTTTATGTAGTATCGGCTAGAAACTGAGAAGATCTGAGTGGGTTTTATTGGAGCGCTGCGGAAGAGGTGACAAGAAAGAGGCGCGCCGCGCGCTGTGTGTGTGTGTGTATGTGTGTGTGTGTGGGAGGGGGCGTGTCTGTGTTTACTAACAAGACATGGCGAAGCCCGAAGCCGAGTTTCTTAACATGGAGATATTCTCACTACTTTTCTTTTGTCGACCACAAAGAAAAGAAGATGTGTCTTGGAACAAAGATCCTAACCTCGCAATTCAAATCTGCTGAAACAGCTACAAAAGCAACATGCTTCGACGAAGCTAGTAAAGAGAGACACACTTCACCTCCTAAGCAACAGCGGCTGGATTCTAACGAGTCACCGGGCACTGAAAGTACACACACTCTGTCAATTCTCTTATATACTCTTTCATTCTAGACTTCTAGAGTGTTTGATTATCACATCACTCTAAATGTATGGACTATAAAGTTCACAAACATAAAGAGGGATGCTAGTGGGCCAGGCCAATCTTTCCTTATCTCTAAACTAAAACTGGGGAAATGTGTTGTGTTTTGGGCTTCAGACATGATTTTATTTCACAATTCCTTGAGGGAAAAAAACGCCTGGTTAGGCTTTGTGTATGTAGTGTGTGCCTTCCTTGGTTTACAGCTATGTTGTTATTATGCTGTTTGTTACTTATGTATGTTATGTTGCAGCTATTTAAAATAGTTTTGTCAATTTTTTTAATGCTAAAAGGGCATTAATGGGGGCCTTAAAAAAAAATATATATATATATATATATATATATATATATATATATATATATATATATATATATATATATATATATATATATATATATATATATATATATATATATATATATATATATATACATATATCAGTGTTTCCCACACATCCATGTATTTGTGGCGGCCCGCCACGAAAGAATTAAGGCCGCCACAAAAAAAAAAATGTTTTTTTGAATTTTTTTTAATTTTTTTTTTTATTTTTTATTTTTTTTGTCCTATCCAGCTTCTCAGGCAAATCACATAGTTGATGTAGATGCCCATATCGGCTGTTCAGATTTACTTTACAAAAGAGAAGTGTAGGATCAAGATTTTTGGAGGTCTTTGTTCAGTGGATCAGATGTTTGATGAAGCTTTGTGTCTATCTACCACCACTACTGTTTTCTGTTTATTTGTTACTGACTGTGGCAGGACACCTCTGCCTCTGTTTCACTTTATGTTGCTGGTAAATAATATGGTTGTAGTAGTAGGCTAAAGTTAAATTATTTAGTATGCACTAATTAAAAGGGGCAGAGCTTTAAGAGACATTTTAGCTTTTATATTTTTATAAGATATATTTTTTGTAAGAACCGCAATTAATAAATATATTTCAGTGAATAACTTATTGTTCAAATCTGTATATAAATATGTACATAAAGTGTTGTAATTATATTGTAAAATGGATGGATGGACGTTTAAAACAAAACTGTTATTATTAATCAGTAAGTATACATTTTTTGAGCCTTTTTAGAGAAAATCATATCATTGCAGTAAATTATGCAAATTACTCGATGATGTCATGGTGACCACGCCCATAGCCACGCCCCCACCGCCACAGGTATCTTGTTATTACGCTGTTTGTTACTTATGTATGTTATGTTGCAGCTATTTAAAATTGTTTTGTCAATTTTTTTGAATGCTAAAAGGGCATTAAAGGGGGCCTTTAAAAAAAACGTGAAAAGAAGGAGGATTACGACGTGGACGTTATGAGTTCCAGAAGGTCAACTGAAGCGTGCCCGTTTCTCCTCTGCAGGGGTCGTCAACACCAGGAGTTGTGGGATCAAAGTTCTGGGCTTGATGACAACAACGGCCGTCGTACGGGAGGAGCATCCCACGGTCGGAGCGTCGCCCCCAACGACATTCCCAATGTCGCGTGGTCTGGTTAAACATGTGCGATGGCTCCGGTTCAAAGGTCAAGTAGAGTCAGAGCAGGTAGGCGATTGGTGCAGGTGTAATGACTAATCAATGGTGGAATGCATTAGCCTAATCTAATGGGCCAGGTGGGAGAGGACGACGTATGAAACACATGATTGAGCACAACACGCAACAGCAACACAATCAATAACACATAGAGTGGTCCAACCCCCAGGAGGGGTCCCCGGTACTGGTGCGGCACCTGCGTAAATATGCATGCTCGGCTGGTTAGGGAGGACCGCCGGTTTGAGTCTGATTGATTGGATTATGAAATGAAATGAGGGAAATCAAAGAGTGTTTTTTTTTGGTCTGGACCCCTCGAACACTTCAATGATTGTTCCTTTGCTCCTCGGAGACGCGCTCGGATGAAAGAAAGCCGTGGCTGTGTAATCCTGGAGAATCATGCACGCACTGGGAACTATACACTCGTACACACACCTGGGCAAAATAGGGCCCGCGGGCCACATGCGGACCATTGAGGTTTTCAATCCGGCCCGCCGGACGTTCAACGTCATTTTTTTTTTTAGACCTTTAACATCAAAAGTGTATTTTCCATTATGATGTTTTTAAATGACAAAATCTTGAACTATAGAAGGTATTTCAATGGTTGAAATCTGCACTTTTGAGTAGAGATGTCCGATAATATCGGTCTGTCGATATTATATAATAAAAAAAATAAATAAATAAATAAAAACGATACTGATAATAAATATCGGTCTGCCGATATTATCGGTCGATAAATGTGTTAATTATCGAAATTATCGGTATCGGTTTTTTTATTATCAGTATCTTTTTTTTATTTTTAATTTTTTTTTAATTTTATTAAATCCACATAAAAAACACAAGATACACGTACAATTAGTGCACCAACCCAAAAAACCTCCCTCCCCCATTTACACTCATTCACACAAAAGGGTTGTTTCTTTCTGTTATTATTATTCTGGTTCCTACATTATATATCAATATATATCAATACAGTCTGCAAGGGATACAGTCCGTAAGCACACATGATTGTGCGTGCTGCTGGTCCACTAATAATACTAACCTTTAACAGTTAGTTTTACAAATTTTCATTAATTACTAGTTTCTATGTAACTGTTTTTATATTGTTGTACTTTCTTTTTTAATTCAAGAAAATGTTTTTAATATATTTATCTTATTTTATTTGATTCATTTTTTTAAAAAGTACCTTATCTTCACCAAGTGTATGTTTCTTAGTACTAACTGTATTATGATTTCCCTATCAAATGAATAAATAAATATTACAAAAAAAAAAGAAAATAATCTTGTCTTTCTTCATACTTCCTCCAAACGAGCCCAATCTGTGACGTCAGCAAACTACCCATAAATGGTAGTTTTACCCAAATTCCTTTGCGCGAGTCCGCCATTGTAGTCCGACACTGTAGAAAAGGGTTTTTTTTATTTTTTTTATTTGTTTTTATTCATTAATTTTTTGGGGGTATTTATTTTATTATGATTTGCCTATCAAATGAATAAATACATTTTACAAAAAAAAAACAAAAAACATAATAATAATAATCCTATGACGTTTTTAATTAATTAATTTTTGGGGGGTAATTTTTTTTTAAATTTGTTTTGGGGGGTGGGGGTGTCTGTCTGTTTTTAAGTACCTGTGTTATGATTTTCCAATGAAATGAATCAATAAATATTACAACAACAAAAAAAATAATAATAAATTTACCTTCCTTCATTCTTCCTCTAAATGAGCCGTTTAGAATTTGCAAAACCTGTGACATTTTTTTGTGTGTTTTTTATTTTTGTATTTTTTTTGGGGGGGGGGGTCTGTTTCTTAGTACCTGTATTATGATTTCCCTATCAAATGAATAAATAAATATTTTTAAAAAAATAATAATAATATAAATCTTGCCTTCATTCATACTTTCTCCAAACGAGTCGTTTGGAATTTGCAAAACCTGTGACATTTTTTGCACCGATGATGTCACCGGAATATCCATATATGGTATTAATTTACCTGAATTGCTTTGCGCAAGTCCGCCATTGTAGACCAGCGCTGTAGTTAAAGTTATTTTTCTCGTACTGTTTCCATTTGTAATACAAAGTAGCGTAAAGTTCTAACTTAATCTGTCAGTTGTGTGTGTGTGTGTGTGTGTGTGTGTGTGTGTGTGTGTGTGTGTGTGTGTGTGTGTGTGTGTGTGTGTGTGTGTGTGTGTGTGTGTGTGTGTGTGTGTGTGTGTGTGTGTGTGTGTGTGTGTGTGTAATAAGGAAAAGTATCTTCCATATGAGGAGGTGGGAACAAGTGATGACATAAGTCATGGTCACAATAGAGAACGTCTCATTTGCACCCCTGCTGGTCAAAATGAGGGTGGTCCCAAAAAGGGAGGGATTTTTCAAATTGACTGTGTGTCGCTTTTAAAAGTGCTCCCCCTCTGGTCAACGTATGAAACAACAAGTGTGTGTAAGACATTGAAATGTGCCCCTTTTGGCCAAAATGAATTAGAAAAAAAAATGTATATAGAGACATACTGTAATAACTTGAAGTAAATAATGAAGATTAAAAACCAATTGTCAGAACAACAAGTTCCCGGCGAGAGGACAAAAGCTGTCTTTGATCCTACCAAGCAAAAGGCTTGTAAAAAAAAAACCACTGTGTAGGATGGGAAGCGACATGAAGGTGTTGGTTTCTTGGATATATTGTAATCCACGGGAAGATTTTGTCTTGACCCGAGATCTGCAAAGCGGAGAGGAGACACCTTTTTGAACTGTTTTGTAACCAAAGACGATGGCTGTTTACGACCCCTCCTCCCTTAGAAACAGCTGTTGCCATGTAATCAGGGAAAGTCCAAATAAAAGAGGAGGCGTACAATCTTTCGTCAGGGCGCGGTGAGACACTGTACGAGGGTACAGGGTCTACGCGTTTCTCCTCAATTGAGCCAAATTTAATTCCGTCTCTGTTTAATTCCTTGCTTCTTGTCTTGTTTAATAGAGGTCATCAGTGTTTGAACCTGACACCAATTACAAACAAAACATTAAAAAAATAAAAAAATAACTAAAAGCTTACTTTTTTTATATTTACATAGTATGTATATATTATTAATGTTGTAAATACACATCTTTATATATCTAGAAGGGGTGGTCCTAAAGGGGCAGGCATTTTTCGCAGGTTTCAAGAAGGTAACAAATACAAGAATGCGTGTGTGTGTGTGTGTGTGTGTGTGTGTGTGTGTGTGTGTGTGTGCGTGCGTGCGTGCGTGCGTGCATGCGTGCGTGCGTGCGTGCGTGTGTGTGTGTGCATGTGTGTGTGTGAGAGCGAGGAGAAATGACAAGGAAGGGACAAGAGCCAGTCAGAGTAGAGGACAGGCCTGGGTCAATACTCGGGAGCGCATACTGCTGACACTGCACCGCTCAACACACACACACACACACCAAAGACCAAAGACGATGGCTGTTTACGACCCCTCCTCCCTTAGAAACAGCTGTTGCCATGTAATCAGGGAAAGTCCAAATAAAAGAGGGGGCGTACAATCTTTCGTCAGAGCGCGGTGAGACACTGTACAAGGGTACAGGGTCTACGCGTTTTTCCTCAATTGAGCCAAATTGTCTCTGTTTAATTCCTTGCTTCTTGTCTTGTTTAATAGAGGTCATCAGTGTTTGAACCTGACACCAATTACAAACAAAACATTAAAAAAAATTAAAAAATTGTATGTATATATTATTAATGTTGTAAATACACATCTTTATATATCTAGAAGGGGTGGTCCTAAAGAGGTAGGCATTTTTCGCAGGTCTCAAGAAGGTAACAAATACAAGAATGCGTGTGTGTGTGTGTGTGTGTGTGTGTGTGTGTGTGTGTGTGTGTGTGTGTGTGTGTGTGTGTGTGTGTGTGTGTGTGTGTGTGTGTGTGTGTGTGTGTGTGTGTGTGTGTGTGTGTGTGTGTGTGTGAGAGAGCGAGGAGAAATGACAAGGAAGGGACAAGAGCCAGTCAGAGTAGAGGACAGGCCTGGGTCAATACTCGGGAGCGCATACTGCTGACACTGCACCGCTCAACACACACACACACACTCACGCACACATGCACGTGCGCACACACACACACAGTTTGAAAGAGAGTAATGTACACAAAAGACAAAGTGACATCCAACAATCAGTCAGTCAAAGACAGTAAAAAAAAGAAAGTGTATACTGGGGAGGTCCGTCTTCCTTCCCTTCATTCTAGTTCCAATTCTGAGACGCAAATCAAAAAAACTAAATTAGGCCGTTTTTCTATTTTGAGTATGTATGGCAGATTTTAAAACAAACAAAAAAAAAGGGTTGATTTTCTTTCAAATATTGCCATTAAATTGGAATTTGTGTTGTTTTCCTTTTTTTTTTTTTCCCAGATAAACACAAAAATCACATTTATGTTCATCCAAAATGCAAAAATGTGTGTTTATCTGTGTGATGACAAACTGAACCGGAAGCAGTATTTTACATTTTCCTTCACGTTTAGCAATCTGGCACCCTAGGCAAGATTTTAGGTGGCGCCCCCCCACATCGGCAGTGAAGTGTATATACTCACAAGAAACCGAATAGCTTTGTCTTTGACCTTTTTTTTTACTTAAAGAAAGCAAATTAACATATTATATGAGAATGTTATGTTATGATTATCTTTAACAGAATCACAGCAGTGCTCAAATTAAAAAACAGCATTCCCTCTCATGTGATATTGCTTAATTAACATTAATGATGTGCTCTTTAACAACTAAGCTTACAACTATACCTAATATATAAAGGGGTGGAAAAGTGACTATTACCTGCAGGGTAGCTAACCAGAAGGCAATAACAATGTAAACAAAAAACACCTGCTTAAAAGATGTAATACAAATGTCCCTGAGAAATGTAAGGTGGGAGTACTGTAATTACCTAACGTTACATTATTATTTTCCATAACAATTTAGCCCCCTCCACAATATTAACCCGACGTTAAAACAGAACTAGCTATTTATTGATTAGCAATTGCCGAATCATGTAACATTAGCTTAATGCTAAAAAGCCAGGTTACTATCACATTCTGTAACAGACAAATAATTTCATGTAGGCTAACGTTACATACCTGCTACCTCAGTCTTTTTCTCGTTTCTCCTCTTCTTTTCTCTTCCCTGGGCACCTGACAGTTTTGGCCGTTTTGACATCTTGTGTTGATTTTTTTGATGTGGTGACGTCCAAAAAAAGTCATGATATGGGAAGGGAGGGGGCGCACCGTGCGGGAGGAGGGGGGCGCGTAATGTTGTAACAAATAATATTTCTATTAAATAGGCTTTACTTTGCATTTTAATTAACGTGGGATTATTTTTTGTATTTAGAAATAATAGTACCAACTTTTTTTTTTTTTTTTTTTTTTCTCCAACATTTGTGGCACTGGCGTGGCGCCCCCTGATGGACGGCGCCCTTAGCACTTGCCTATACGGCCTATGCCACGGGCCGACCCTGACGTTTAGCATGTTTTTAGCAGCTTTTACTCTCTACTAGGGTTGGCCTGATACCAACATGGATTTTGATACTTTTCTAAATAAAAGGGCACCACAAAAATGTAATTATTGACTTTATATCAACAAAAAAATGTTAGGGTACATGAAACATATGTTTATTATTGTAATTTAGTCCTTGAATAAAATAGACAACTTGTCTTTTAGTAGTAAGTAAACAAACAAAGACTCCTAATTAGTCTGCTGACGTATGCAGTAACATATTGTGTCATTTATACACCTATTATTTTGTACACATTATGAGGGACAAACTGTACAAATTGACTATTAATCTACTTGTTCATTTACTGTTAATATCTGCTTATTTTCTGTTTTAACATGTTCTAATCATAATCACTTATTCTTCTCTTCTTTGATACTTTACATTAGTTTTGGGTGATACCACACATTTAGGTATCGATTCCGATACCAAGTAGTTACAGGATCATACATTGGTCATATTCAAAGTCCTCATGTGTCCAGGGACGTATTTACTGACTTTATAAACATAATATGAATTTTTAAAAAGGGGAAATAAAATTTGTGACGGTAAAAAATATCGATGTAATCTTAGTAGTATCGACTAGGTACGCTCCTGTACTTGGTATCATTACAGTGGATGTCAGGTGTAGATCCACCCGTGGCATTTGTTTACATTGTGACGCCGGTGAGCTAAGGTGTGTAGTGAAGCATGTTTAGCTATTCCTCGTCCTCCAGTGATGACCGGTACTTTTTAGCGGTGGTATAGTACTGAATATGATTCATTAGTAACACGGTACTAAACTAGTAATAATAATAATAATATATTTTATTTGTAAAGGCACTTTACATTGAGCAAACAACCTCAAAGTGCTACAGTGCATTTAAAAAACAAAAAACAAAACGATCAATTTTCTATTTTCTACCGCTTGTCCCTTTCGGGGTGGCGGGGGTTTTCTGGAGCCTATCTGAGCTGCTTCGGGCGGAAGGCGGCGTGCACCCTGGACAAGTCGCCACCTCATCGCAGGGCCAACACAGATAGACAGACAACATTCACACTCACATTCACACACTAGGGACCATTTAGTGTTGCCAATCAACCTATCCCCAGGTGCATGTCTGTGGAGGTGGAGGGGCCTATCCCCAGGTGCATGTCTGTGGAGGTGGGAGGGGCCTATCCCCAGGTGCATGTCTGTGGAGGTGGGAGGGGCCTATCCCCAGGTGCATGTCTTTGGAGGTGGGAGGAAGCCGGAGTACCCGGAGGGAACCCACGCAGTCACGGGGAAAACATGCAAACTCCTCACAGAAAGATACCGAGCCCGGGATTGAACTCAGGACCTTCGTATTGTGAGGCGCATGCACTAACCCCTGTCCTACCGTGCTGCCCAAAAACAAAACGCTAAAACCACAAATAGCTGCCCCCAACAAGTAAAATAAAAACTAGAACAGCTTAATAGCTAGAACTAGCACACATACAGTATATCTAAAAAAAGTTTTTTTTGTTTTTTTTAAAGAAGGGTTTTTAAGCCTTTTTTAAACGCATTCACGGTCTGTGGTGCCCTCAGGTGGTCAGGGAGAGCGTTCCACAGACTGGGAGCGGCGGAGCAGAAAAGCCCGGTCTCCCATAGTTCGTTATACCGTACAACCCTACATCTTAGCCAGTCCTACCTTGGAATAATAAGTAGCATGTATAAACGTACAAATAGAAGACTCTACTTTACGTCTCCTCCAAGGTCAAACCTCCCAAGGTGACCCCGTCGAAGTGAAACATTTCATTGCAAATACTCGAAGTTGATCCTTTTCAATATAGACATGCTCTCTGAACACAAATAGAACCATGACCACGGACATTTAAAAGTGACATCTCTAAACTGGAAGTGGAGACAATGATCATATCTCATTAATCGCGCAAAAAAGGGTAAACATTTTTTTTAAATAAAATAGTAAAAAAAAATAAAAACTACAACAGCCTAATAGCTAGAACTAGCACACATATATCTAAAAAAAAAAAAAAAAAAAGGCTTTTTTTTTTTTTTTAAAAGAAGGGTTTTTAAGCCTTTTTTAAAAAGCATCCACAGTCTGTGGTGCCCTCAGGTGGTCAGGGAGAGCGTTCCACAGACTGGGAGACATAGTTCGGTATACCGTACAACCCTACATCTCAGCCAGCCCTACCTTCACTTTTTACACCAAAATGCGTCCGTTCTCCCTTTTCTGTCTACACGCTGTGTCTGCTTGTAAGTACTCCGTGTGTGCGCGCCGCCCAACATGCTCCTCCGCTCCTAGCACTAGCAATGGCACCACGTCACGACACGGCTCCCACTCTGTGGAACGCTCTCCCTGACCACCTGAGGGCACCACAGACTGTGATTTTTTTTTTTTTTTTTTTTAAAGGCTTAAAAGGGTATAGTACCAGTTTTTGATTTCTCTAGCACCGTGATACTATACTAGTACCCTCCTCTCTACCGTTGGCGTCTACGGGAGGTAAGCGACGGCGGGCGCCCCCTTTCCATCTTGGAGATGAATTAGCGCGCGGCGCCTTATTGAGTGAGGCGGCGTGTTTAAGTGAAAGTGATGAGGGACTAGAAGTATGTGGTGAGGGTCACAGGGTAATCCCCATCGATCCCCACACACAGCAAGACAACCGAGCAGACGTACACACCCACACACACACACACATGTTGCAGATGCTAAGTAGGGTGAGGACAAGAAAATGAAGTATCATTTAATGTGTAAGTAGCCAGTTAAACAACCTCGTCTCAGACACATTGCACACGCCGACCTTTTTTTGCGGGATTAACGAGATATGATCATTGTCTCCACTTCCAGTTTAGCGGGAGGGAGATGTCACTTTTAAATGTCCGTGGCTCTATTTGTGTTCAAAAAGCATGTCGGAGTTGAAAAGGGATCAACTTTGCCTATTTGCAATGAAATGTTTCACTTCGACGGGGTCACTTTGGGAGGTTTGACCTTGGAGGAGACGTGAAGTAGAGTCTTCTATTTGTACGTTTATACACGCTACGTATTTTTCCAAGGTAGGACCGGCTAAGATGTAGGGTTGTACGGTACACCGCCGCTCCCAGTCTGTGGAACGCTTTCCCTGAGCACCTGAGGGCACCACAGACTGTGGATGCTTTTGAAAAAGGCTTTAAAACTAGGGATGTCCGATAATGGCTTTTTGCCGAAATCCGATATTCCGGATATTGTCCAACTCTTTAATTACCGATATCGATATCAACCGATACCGATATCAACCGATATATACAGTCGTGGAATTAACACATTATTATGCCTAATTTGGACAACCAGGTATGGTGAAGATAAGGTACTATTTAAAAAATAAGATAAATAAATTAAAAACATTTTCTTGAATTAAAAAAGAAAGTAAAACAATATAAAAACAGTTACATAGAAACTAGTAATTAATGAAAATTTGTAAAATTAACTGTTAAAGGTTAGTACTATTAGTGGAGCAGCAGCACGCACAATCATGTGTGCTTACGGACTGTAT
>NC_084733.1:6239443-6269738 GCF_033978785.1 Entelurus aequoreus | reverse complement strand
ATTGACTGTTACCCCCCCTAAAAAAAATAAAAAAAATAAATTTTGACTGTTACCCCCCCTAAAAAAATAAAATAAATAAATATTGACTGTTATCCCCCCTAAAAAAAAAAAAAAAAAAAAAATTGACTGTTACCACCGCCCTAAAAAAATAAAATAAATAAATATTGACTGTTACCCCCCTAAAAAAATAAAATAAATAAATATTGACTGTTACCCCCCCTAAAAAAAATAAAAAAATAAATATTGACTGTTACCCCCCCTAAAAAAAAATAAAAAAAATATTGACTGTTACCCCCCCCTAAAAAAAAAAAATAAAATAAATATTGACTGTTACCCCCCCCCCTAAAAAAAAAAAATAAATAAATATTGACTGTTACCCCCCCTAAAAAAATAAAATAAATAAATATTGACTGTTACCCCCCCCTAAAAAAATAAAATAAATAAATATTGACTGTTATCCCCCCTAAAAAAAAAAAAAAAAAAAAAAATTGACTGTTACCCCGCCCTAAAAAAATAAAATAAATAAATATTGACTGTTACCCCCCTAAAAAAATAAAATAAATAAATATTGACTGTTACCCCCCCTAAAAAAAATAAAAAAATAAATATTGACTGTTACCCCCCCTAAAAAAAAATAAAAAAAATATTGACTGTTACCCCCCCCTAAAAAAAAAAAAATAAATAAATATTGACTGTTACCCCCCCCCCTAAAAAAATAAAATAAATAAATATTGACTGTTACCCCCCCTAAAAAAATAAAATAAATAAATATTGACTGTTCCCCCCACTAAAAAAAATAAAATAAATAAATATTGACTGTTACCCCACCTAAAAAAAATTTAAAAAATAAATATTGACTGTTACCCTCCCTAAAAAAATAAAAAAATAAATATTGACTGTTACCCCGCCCTAAAAAAAATAAAATAAATAAATATTGACTGTTACCCCCCCTAAAAAAAAAAAAAAAAAAAAATATTGACTGTTACCCCCCCTAAAAAAAATAAAATAAATAAATATTGACTGTTGTTACCCAAAGTATATTAAGTGGGATTTTTCAGAAAAACAAATATATACAGTAACACAAAAACAACCTGTCTCTGTGGTCACTATAGGTCAGGGGTGTCCAAAGTGCGGCCCGGGGGTCATTTGCGGCCCGCAGCTAATTGTTTACCGGCCCGCCACACATTCTGGAAATACTATTGTAAAAATGAAAAAGAACATTTAAAAAATTGGAATGAATCAAATCAAATCAAATCAAATCAACTTTATTTATAAAGCACATTTAAAATTTACCACAGGGGTAGCCAAAGTGCTGTACAATGGGCAGGTTAAAAATAATACGAGAACCGAGCAAACACAACACAACACAAACAGAACACGATAAAAAAAATAAAAAATAAAATATAAAAACATAAAAACAGGTTCACAGCAGGTGTATTATGGGGCGCCATAGCAGGATGGATATCACTCAGTGTTAAAAGCCATGGAATAAAAGTATGTTTTTAAGAGAGATTTAAAAACAGGAAGAGAGGAGGCTTGTCTAACACTAAGAGGTAGGTCGTTCCAGAGCTTGGGAGCAGCAGCGGCGAAAGCTCTGTCACCTCTAAGCTTCAGCCTTGTGTCCGGGACCGTCAGTAGCAGCTGATCGGCTGATCTTAGGGATCGGGTGGGGCAGTAAGGTTGAAGGAGGTCGGAGAGATATGTTGGCGCGAGGTTGTTTAGACATTTAAAAACAAATAAAAGGAGTTTAAAATTGATTCTGTAACGCACAGGGAGCCAGTGAAGGGACGCTAATATAGGGGTGATGTGCTCACGTCTGCGGGTCTGTGTTAGCAGACGAGCAGCAGAGTTCTGCACGAGCTGCAGGCGGGCGAGGGAGGCCTGGCTAATGCCTACATACAGGGAGGGCATTGCAGTAGTCAAGACGAGTCGAGATAAAGGCGTGGATTAATTTCTCGAGATCATGTCCTGATAGAAGCGGTTTCACTTTCGCTATTTGGCGTAATTGATAAAAGCTTTTTTGTACGACGCTGCTGATTTGTTTTTCGAATTTAAAATCTGAGTCGAACTTTACCCCCAGGTTTGTGAATGAGGTGAAATCTAACGAGAAAAAGTTGCAACGTTGACCCAAAAGCTGCCGTGCAGGCTGTTTTTTTTTTTCTTTTGTCTTTCTTTATTTATTTTTTTTGTGCCATTGCTCAAAAAAAAAAAAAAAAAAAAAGACAAAATAATCCATGTTATAATGAATTATTTTCAGGGCTCTCAATTACTTCAAATATTTCCCTTTAAAATGTTTTATGTGGTAAACGTTGCATATATTGTGTAGTAGCCGTATAAAAACATCAATGTTTTCTTTGACAAAAGCGCATAAAACAAACAAAGTAATTACTTCCAGCATAAAATGGACAGATATGTCTGATGTTGATCTCGTAACTTAAGTGTTGGAAGTAAAAGAAAAACCTAATAAAAATGTATCACTTTATGAGTGGGGCACCTTTTGGATCCCAAATATATTTAGTGATTTTTTATTTATCTTTTCACTGTGATTACTCAAAAATATGAACGAATTAAAATCAATGGTGTCCTGCAATATTGATCTTTTAGGGCTCTAATTACTAAAAACTGCATATTGCCGTTTTTACTATAAAAAAAACTAAGTTGTTTTTGACAGAAAAGCCATAAAATATTTATTTGTATTACTTTATATCAACTTGAAGTTGATATAGAGATTTACTGTAAACGTTAAATAATTTAAAAAAATTATAATCTGACTTATTTTTAACATTTTAATGACTGAGACCCTTTATGGTCCCCGGGACCCCTAAAGGTAAAATATATTTTAAAAAATCCATATATTTTGTTATGGTTTGAAAATGAAAAATATCAAAATGGCCCCCACATGCTTTAATTTTTCCATGTGCGGCCCTCTGTGAAAAAAGTTTGGACACCCCTGCTATAGATGAATAGCCATGCCTTGAGGCGTTTTTTCCGGTCCATTATTTAACTAACTATTATACAGGAAATGACGTAGCTCAGTCTAATGACTGAGCTACGTCATTTCCTGTGATGTCCCACAGGGCATTTCTTGTGGGACGGGATTCGCTCCACAGGGATTCGAATAAAGAACCAACTCTTTTTCTTTACTATAGTGGCCTCGATAACGGGAACCGGTTCTCAAAAAGGGATTAGAGTCCATGGAATCGGTTCTTTTCTTATCGAACGGTTCTTTTCTTATCGAACAACCGGGAGAACCGGTTTCGAACATCATCCCTACGTGCCGCCCAGTTCCACTCTTATTGGCATTCGTGCCGCCGTGTCGGACCTTTCTGAACTGGGCGGCTCCGACGAGGACGAGGCACGGTGGAGGAGGACCCCGACACGCCAGCCTTGTCGGTTCTTTGAACCAGGGCCAGGGGTCGACAACACGCGGCTCTAGAGCCACATGCGGCTCTTGAGTGGCGCCCTGGTGGCTCCATGGAGCTTTTTCCAAAATGTATGGAAATGGAAAAAGAAATGGGGTGAAAAATATATATTTTGTTGTAATATGGTTTCTGCAGGAGGACAAACACGACACAAACATTCCTAATTGTTAGGAAGCCCACTGTTTGATGAGTATTTGGCGAGTCCTACTAATTTCAGCGGCCCTTGAACTCACCGTTGTGTGGACTGTGACTCAACAGTTTGTTGGCATGCATAACTTTCTCCGACGCTGCCACAGAAAGACGTGTTTTATGCCACTCCCCTGTCTCATTTTGTCCACCAAATGTTTTATACTGTGCATGAATGCACAAAGGTGAGCCTTGTTGATGTTATTGACTTGTTGGAGTGCTAATCAGGCATATTTGCTCACTGCATGACAGCAAGCTAATCGATGCTAACATGCTACGTTTGTATATGTATGTATATATATATATGTGTATGTATATGTAAATATATACACTACCGTTCAAAAGTTTGGGGTCACATTGAAATGTCCTTATTTTTGAAGGAAAAGCACTGTACTTTTCAATGAAGATAACTTTAAACTAGTCTTAACTTTAAAGAAATACACTCTATACATTGCTAATGTGGTAAATGACTATTCTAGCTGCAAATGTCTGGTTTTTGGTGCAATATCTACATAGGTGTACAGACGCCCATTTCCAGCAACTATCACTCCAGTGTTCTAATGGTACAACGTGTTTGCTCATTGGCTCGGAAGGCTAATTGAGGATTAGAAAACCCTTGTGCAATCATGTTCACACATCTGAAAACAGTTTAGCTCGTTACAGAAGCTACAAAACTGACCTTCCTTTGAGCAGATTGAGTTTCTGGAGCATCACATTTGTGGGGTCAATTAAACGCTCAAAATGGCCAGAAAAAGAGAACTTTCATCTGAAACTCGACAGTCTATTCTTGTTCTTAGAAATGAAGGCTATTCCACAAAATTCAAAACTTTTGAACGGTAGTGTATATATATATATATATATATATATATATATATATATATATATATATATATATATATATATATATATATATATATATATATATATATATATATATATATATATATATATATTAGGGATGTCTGATAATGGCTTTTTGCCAATATCCGATATTCCGATATTGTCCAACTCTTTAATTACCGATACCGATATCAACCGATACCGATATCAACCGATATATGCAGTCGTGGAATTAACACATTATTATGCCTAATTTGGACAACCAGGTATGGTGAAGATAAGGTACTTTTTTTAAAAATTAGTAAAATAAGATAAATAAATTAAAAACATTTTCTTGAATAAAAAAGAAAGTACAACAATATAAAAACAGTTACATAGAAACTAGTAATGAATGAAAATTAGTAAAATTAACTGTTAAAGGGTTAGTACTATTAGTGGACCAGCAGCACGCACAATCATGTGTGCTTACGGACTGTATCCCTTGCAGACTGTATTGATATATATTGATATATAATGTAGGAACCAGAATATTAATAACAGAAGGAAACAACCCTTTTGTGTGAATGAACCGATACCGATAATTTCTGATATTACATTTTAACGCATATATCGTCCGATAATATCGGCAGGCCGATATTATCGGACATCTCTAATATATATATATATATGGGGGAGGGAGGTTTTTTGGGTTGGTGCACTAATTGTAAATGTATCTTGTGTTTTTTATGTTGATTTAATAAATAAAAAATAAAAAAATAGATAAAATTTAAAAAACGATACCGATAATAAAAAAAAAACGATACCGATAATTTCCGATATTACATTTTAACGCATATATCGGCCGATAATATCGGCAGGCCGATATTATCGGACATCTCTAATATATATATATATATATATATATATATATATATATATATATACACATGTATATGCATATGTATATGTATATGGCAACCACTCCTCAGTGAATTCCTGCCTGGCAGAGGTCATAAACGTGAAGAGTGTGGTTCAAGCCGACGTGTTGTTGAGGAACACACACACACACACACACACACACACACGCACACACACGCGCACACAGCGGCTGTTCTTAATGAGCTGACACAGTAGGTTGTTTCATCCTGGGGGGGGTCAGGTGTGTTTGGGGAGGGAAGGAGGGAAGGAGGGAGGCTGGCCAGCAGGTCTGGACGTGTCCTACAGTATATATCATGACATCATGCTGAGCTATGCTATTGTCCACTTACTGTGTGTGTGTGTACGTGTGTGTACGTGTGTGTACGTGTGTGTAGATGGAATTAGTTGACAATTATGGCCAAGAGGCAGGAAGCCTCATTAGTTTGTGTTGTTGTTGCCGGTGGTTTATTTTTAGATGCACTCGCTCCTGAGCCTCCATGCTGTAGATAACAGAGGTAAATAGATGCGTAGATAGGATTAAATAGACATTAAATGGACTTGTCCTGTTCCCATAAAACTGCAACATCCACACTACCTGTAATCTCCTCAAGGGGGCTCGCATTTATTGTAAACCTCTACTTCCTTCAAAGATTCTGTTGTTGACCATATTGTACCGCAGTGCTACCATTTTTGTTCATTGTCATACAAATATACGTCGTGTACAATGTTCCCTCTACTTTGTCGTGTGTGTGTGTGTGAGCAAACACAACAACTTTTTGAGCATTGACTTTGCGCCACACCTGCAGCACACCTGTCCCAAGGCTGACTAAATAACTAAATAATAAATGTTTTATTATTATAATCAATAACAAAAAATATTGTTTTTTCATGAGCTGTGTACTAGTATTGTATGTATGGGTGGGGGTCCTGCTTTGGAAAACAATTGTATACCTTTCAGATATCGCATTTAGTTCCCATTTAAACGTCCACATGTTGCACAATGAAATGTAAACATGGGGTTATGTGTACATTCCTGTAAGTTTCTGTTTTTAAAATATATATTTTTATTATTTCTTTAATATTATAACATCATTTCATGATTAATATTTATTCATTAAGATTCTTAATAAATGACAGTAGAATAAGCACACATTTGATAGGTAAATCATAGTGTAACGACCTGGAATTACACATTATGTGTGGTGTTTGGCCCACTTACAATGATAATAACAAAAAATATTGTTTTTCATGAGCTGTGTACTAGTTTTGTTTGTCTGGGTGGGGGTCCTGCTTTGGAAATAATTTGTACCCCTTTCCGATATTGCATTTAGTTCCCATTAAAGCATTCACATGTTGCACAATGAGATGTAAGCAAGAAATTATGTGTAACTTTATGTTTTCTAAAATATATATTTTTATTAGTATTTCTTTATTGTAATAACAGTGTTTCATGATTAATATTTATAAATTAAAATTCTTAATAAATGACAGTAGAATAAGCACACATTTGATAGGTAAATCATAGTGTAACGACCTGGAATTACACATTATGTGTGGTGTTGGCCCACTTACAATGACAATAACAAAAAATATTGTTTTTCATGAGCTGTGTACTAGTATTGTTTGTCTGGGTGGGGGTCCTGCTTTGGAAATAATTTGTACCCCTTTCCGATATCGCATTTAGTTCCCATTAAAATGTTCACATGTTGCACAATGAGATGTAAGCAAGAAATTATGTATAACTTTCTGTTTCTAAAATAAATATTTGAATTAGTATTTCTTTAATATAATAACATAATTTCATGATTAATATTTATTCATTAAGATTCTTAATAAATGACAGTAGAATAAGCACACATTTGATAGGTAAATCATAGTGTAACGACCTGGAATTACACATTATGTGTGGTGTTGGCCCACTTACAATGACAATAACAAAAAAAATATTGTTTTTCATGAGCTGTGTATTCGTATTGTATGTATGGGTGGGGGTCCTGCTTTGGAAATAATTTGTACCCCTTTCAGATATCGCATTTAGTTCCCATTAAAATGTTCACATGTTGCACAATGAGATGTAAGCAAGAAATTATGTGTAACTTTCTGTTTTCTAAAATATGTATTTTTATTAGTATTTCTTTATTATAATAACAGTGTTTCATGATTAATATTTATAAATTAAAAAATCTTAATATGTGACAGTAGAATAAGCACACATTTGATTGGTAAATCATAGTGTAACAACCTGGAATTACACATTATGTGTGGTGTTGGAGTCGTCCGACTTTTTGTGTGGCCTTAAACGCATCACTGGCTAAGTGCTACGTGTGCACGTGTTGGCGCAAGTGAGAATGATCGAGCGGGTGCTGTTGATACGGCAGAAAATGAGCAGTTTTGCTATATAGAAATGTTTTACCAATGTTTTGGTCATATGTTAATGGCGACAATAAAGAGTTTTGCTCAATAAAGTGATGGATGGAATTCATGTCCTCCTTAAAGCATCTCGACAGACGTTACAATAACTTAACAGTCAAGACCAAAACTGTTTTCTCTGTTGTGGCCGCTTGTCACGTTGAAAATTGTTATGCGCTTATTTTTTAATTTGATGTTGTGCACGCCGTAGGTGTGCACAGGTGCGCACCTTAGAGGGAACTTTGGTTGTATATCCATTTTATTATGTATTTTATTTCTTTTTTTTCACATTTATTTTATTTATATACAGTAAAGCCCAAAATTATTTATACCCCTAGCAAATTGTAATTTGTTGAAGAAGAAATAAAAGCCCAGAAATTTGATGCCTTTTGTACATGGTGTCGTTATTACCCTGAAAGACACCTGCTTTATTTCCAATCAATGTAACAGTAAACGGTATAATGATAATTCACGATAAAATTCCCGACGTTTAGTAATACCGTCTAATTTTTTTATTTCCGAAAAAACGTCATTTATTAATGCATTTTAGGCAACAGGAAGTCGGGCGCATGCGCACTAGCCTCGTTTGGCTTGATAATCATGGCGGACTAACTCCACGGACTTTGCCCGGGAGATTTCCCCTCGGAGTAAATGGAGCCAAGCGCTTGGTTTAACCTCATTTTCCTTCGCTTCCCGCCGTGTCTTTAAGAGCACACTGCTGTGTTTAGATGGAGACAGGTGTGGACAATATTGTCCACACACTAAAAGGTATACAAAAAACTATTTTATGTTACTTTTATTTTGTCAATACAGCGTCCATCAGCTGCTGTGACTGAGAGTTAATGATGTGAGGAAACATGCAGCAGGTGATGTGTGGTGAACGTTGTCACATCCAATTGAACGCAGGCTGTGAAGATTGTGTATTGGATGTGAGAGGTTGTATTTTATTTTTGTTGGCCAAACAGTTGTACTGAACCACTAGGGGGTGTTGTTAGAGAAGATCAAAGCTTGTTTATTAGACTTCATCTTCATTAGCCAAATTGCTTTGTGTTTTATGTTGACATCAAAAAGTAAACACCAGGTTTTTTTTATGTCTCAAATGTATTACTTTAAAAAAAAAACATTCATGTGACACAGCATTTTGTCCATGTTTTATTGTGTATAGTTAATTTCTATACGACATATTTCTGCTCAAACCGTTAATGCATCCGTCCCGATACAGTGTGTACATGTATTAGTACATAACATAAAAAAATACCTCTTTCTATCAAAATGTAGAAATAGAGATAAAGGTGACACCTTGATACTTAACTATTAATGTACTAATAATAAACAAAAAAAGATATATGGATAACGTTAATCTGTAGTCTTTTTATTAGACATTACAAATGACATGATGGTATTACGTTCACACCTCAACCCTGCTTTACATTACATAATAAGTAATCAATATTGATAAATATAATCTTAATTATTACTTTGGCCATAATTGGCAGCCCTAGATCTCATACATGAACACTATTTGTATCTATATGGACAAAAAGTGCAGTTACGTCTTATGGCCATCAGGTGCCATCTTTCAACATTATATATATATATATATATATATATATATATATATATATATATATATATATATATATATATATATATATATATATATATATATATATATATATATATATATATATATATATATATATATATATATATATATATATATATATATATATATATTGGAAAGAAAATAATGTTTGCCTTGTTGCCCTAATAACTTGCCTTGGTGCCCTAAAATAAAAGCCCTCCTTTAAGGCAACACTTGCCTTGACCTTAAAAAGTAAAAATTGGAGGCCTGTAGAAAAAAGTCTAAAGCTGGGTTGCATGTGACGTCACATCCGTTTTTCTTCTTGGCGGCTTAATCCCCACGATGACCAAGCAGTTTGAGCGTAGCATTAAAACAAGTGAGAGTGAGTGTAGAGTTTGATCAGAAAATGTGGTATTGCTGTTCTGTTCTTGGGTGTTCCAGTCGTTCAAAATAGAGAGCTAGAAAGACCTTTCATAGAGTTCTGAAATAAGTGGTTCATAAAGGTAATAAAGTCAGGAAATAAAAGGAAATGTCTCTTGAAAATATCACTTTTGTCATATTGCGGAATACAATCGGACCATGCTCGTGTCTGCGGTGATCACTTTGTAAAATGTTTGAACGTTTGATTCGTTTGAGAGCAGAACTAAACGTAAAGAAAGGCCAAGAGATGGCATTAGTTTGTGTTCTTTTGTGGTTGCTGTACCTAAATATAACTAGAAAACCTTTCTATTACTGACTGGTATATACACATTATAAATACTGACTGGTATACACACATAATAAATACTGGCTGGTATACACACATAATAAATACTGGCTGGTATACACACATAATAAATACTGACTGGTATACACACATAATAAATACTGACTGGTATACACACATAATGAATACTGACTGGTATACACACATAATAAATACTGACTGGTATACACACATAATGAATACTGACTGGTATACACACATAATAAATACTGACTGGTATACACACATAATAAACACTGGCTGGTAAACACACATAATGAATACTGACTGGTATACACACATAATAAATACTGACTGGTATACAAACATAATAAATACTGACTGATATACACACATAATAAATTCTGGCTGGTATACACACATAATACATACTGACTGGTATACACACATAATTAATACTGACTGGTATACACACATAGTAAATACTGACTGGTATACACACATAATGAATACTGACTGGTATACACACATAATAAATACTGACTGGTATACACACATAATAAATACTGACTGGTATACACACATAACAAATACTGACTGGTATACACACATAATAAATACTGACTGATATACACACATAATAAATACTGAATGGTATATACACATAATAAATACTGACTGGTATACACACATAATAAATACCGACCGGTATACACACATAATACATACTGGCTGGTATACACACATAATACATACTGACTGGTATACACGCATAATAAATACTGACTGGTATACACACATAATAAATACTGGCTGGTATACACACATAATAAATACTGACCGGTATGCACACATAATAAATACTGACTGGTATACACACATAATAAATACTGGCTGGTATACACACATAATGAATACTGACTGGTATACACACACATAATAAATACTGACTGGTATGCACACATAATAGATACTGACTGGTATACACACATAATAAATACTGACTGGTTTACACACATAATAAATACTGACTGGTATATACATATAATAAATACTGACTGGTATACACACATAATACATACTGACTGGTATGCACACATAATAAATACTGACTGGCATACACACATAATAAATACTGGCTGGTATACACACATAATACATACTGACTGGTATACACACATAATTAATACTGGCTGGTATACACACATAATGAATACTGACTGGTATACACATAATAAATACTGACTGGTATACACACATAATAAATACTGACTGGTATACACACATAATAAATACTGACTGGTATACACACATAATAAATACTGACAGATATACACACATAAATACTGACTGGTATACACACATAATAAATACTGACTGGTATACACACATAATAAATACTGACTGGTATACACACATAATTAATACTGACTGGTATACACACATAATTAATACTGACTGGTATACACACATAATAAATACTGACTGGTATACACACATAATAAATACTGACTGGTATACACACATAATAAATACTGACAGATATACACACATAAATACTGACTGGTATACACACATAATAAATACTGACTGGTATACACACATAATAAATACTGACTGGTATACACACATAATTAATACTGACTGGTATACACACATAGTAAATACTGACTGGTATACACACATAATAAATACTGACTGGTATACACACATAATAAATACTGACTGGTATACACACATAAATACTGACTGGTATACACACATAATAAATACTGACTGGTATACACACATAATAAATACTGACTGGTATACACACATAATACATACTGACTGGTATAGACACATAGTAAATACTGACTGGTATACACACATAATAAATACTGACTGGTATATACACATATTATATACTGACTGGTATACACACATAGTAAATACTGACTAGTGCACACAAGCTATGGAGATGATATCAGTAGAAAAAACTGCATTTAGTTGAGATAATATTGAGTCATATATTGGGATATGGGATCCATTATTTAAATTAGTTTTAACAATTAAATGAACCTAAAATATGACTTATTTTATCTTTGTGGTAAATATTGGACACAATGTGTTGTCAAGCTTATGAGATGTGATGCAAGTGTAAGTCACTGTCACAATATTGTTCTTTTTTAAAATATTTTTATGTTGTTGTTTTTTATAAATAGCAGTGATGATAATGTCAATGAGGGATTATTAATCACTGCTATGTTGGAATTATTATTAATATTGATACTTTTGTTGATATTATTCATTTTTGTTTGACTACGTTGGATTGTTTTGAGTCATGTTTGTGTGTCCTCTCAATTGCTCCGTTGATTGCTATTCTGAACGTTGCTGGGCAGGCTTTGGTTTTGGAATTGTTTTATTATCAATCAATCAATGTTTATTTATATAGGGTATTATTGTGTATTATTTTGTTGGTCTGATTAATTAAAAAAACAAAACAAAAACAAGACATTCCTAAAGGCAACTCAACGTCCCACTTTGTGCACAGGGTTGTGTTTTTGTCCGCCTGACCTCCTGCTGGCTGGGGCAGCAAAGGTCGGAGGTGACGGGTGAAAGGTCAGTGTCAGGAGCCAACCAGCCTCCCCCTCCCCCTACCCCCCACCCCAACCCCTCCATCCATATCCTGGATGAGAGACAGTGATGGATGGGGTTAACACACACACACACACACACACACACACACACACACACACACACACACATGCACATTCTTGTATTTGTTACCTTCTTGAAAAATGCCTCCCTAAGACCACCCTTTCTAGATATATAAAGATTTGTATTTACAACATTAATAATATATACATACTATGCAAATATAAAAAAGGTAAGCTTTTCATAATTGTTTTGTTGTTTCATTTTTTGTTTGTAATAGTTTTTTAATCTTCATTATTTACTTCAAGTTATTACAGTATGTCTCTACATATATATTTATTTTACTTTTTTTTAATTAATTTTGGCCAATTTCTTACATACACTTGTTATTTCATATGTTGGCCAGAGGGGGAGCACTTTTAAAAGTGACACACAGTCAATTTGAGAAATCCCACCTTTTTGGGACCACCCTAGTTTTGACAGATTTCACCACCAGGGGGGTGCAAATGAGATCTCTATTTTTTTGTTTTATGTAACGTACTTAAGGCCGATGACAAAGGAGTCAGGGACCACAGATGGCCCCTGTGCCGCACTTTGGGCAACCCAGCTGTAGAAGCTAACCGTTAATGGCCACTATAGTCTTAGTAGCGTTGTCACGACGGGGTTTTCGCAGCTTACTTACCGGAATGCAGACCGACCGCTCCGGACAAGGCGTGCAGGTAGGAACATGATTTATTCCTCCAAATATCAAAGTAGTACAAAAAAAACGGAAAACAAGTCGCACTCGAAGCTAATGCTACTATTTACAATCTGTCACTCCTAATCGCTAAATCCCATGAAATCTTATACGTCTAGTCTCTTACGTGAATGAGCTAAATAATATTATTTGATATTTTACGCTAATGTGTTAATAATTTCACACATAAGTCGCTCCTGAGTATAAGTCGCAAAAACTGCGACTTATAGTCCGAAAAATACGGTATTGCTGCCTTTTGCACCTGTCAATGTTTACAATCAACCAAAAAAAATCCTGACTTTGGAGCAATGTTCACGGACTCTAGTGTTTGGCTCTCTATTAGATGCAATAATAATAATAATAATAATAGAGTTTATTTGTAAAAACCACTTTATATTGAGTATACAATCTCAAAGTACTACAGTATAGTAAAAAAAAAAGAAAAAATAAAATAAAATAAAATAATAATAATACAAATAAAAAACATTTAAAAAATGTTTTAAAGATAATAAAGAAATAATTAAAAATAAAAACTAGAATAGCCAAATAGCTATAAATAGTATGCATATATCTAAAAAAAAAAAAAGGCTTTTTAAAAAAAAAAATAATGGCTTTAGGCCTTTTTTAAAAGCATCCACAGTCTGTGGTGCCCTCAAGAAATCTTATACGTCTAGTCTCTTACGTGAATGAGCTAAATAATATTATTTGATATTTTACGCTAATGTGTTAATAATTTTACACATAAGTCGCTCCTGAGTATAAGTCGCAAAAACTGCGACTTATAGTCCGAAAAATACGGTATTGCTACCTTTTGCACCTGTCAATGTTTACAATCAACCAAAAAAAATCCTGACTTTGGAGCAATGTTCACGGACTCTTGTGTTTGGCTCTCTATTAGATGCAATAATAATAATAATAATAATAGAGTTTATTTGTAAAAACCACTTTATATTGAGTATACAATCTCAAAGTACTACAGTATAGTAAAAAAATAAAAAATAAAAATAAAATAATAATAATACAAATTTAAAAAAAAAATTAAAAATTAAAAGATAATAAAGAAATAAATAAAAATAAAAACTAGAATAGCCAAATAGCTATAAATAGTATGCATATATCTAAAAAAAAAAAAAAAAAAGGCTTTAAAAAAAAAAAAAAGAATGGCTTTTAAGCCTTTTTTAAAAGCATCCACAGTCTGTGGTGCCCTCAGGAAATCTTATACGTCTAGTCTCTTACGTGAATGAGCTAAATAATATTATTTGATATTTTACGCTAATGTGTTAATAATTTCACACATAAGTCGCTCCTGAGTATAAGTCGCAAAGACTGCGACTTATAGTCCGAAAAATACGGTATTGCTGCCATTTGCACCTGACTTTGTAGCAATGTTCACGGACTCTAGTGTTTGGCTCTCTATTAGATGCCATAATAATAATAATAATAGAGTTTATTTGTAAAAACCACTTTATATTGAGTATACAATCTCAAAGTACTACAGTATAGTAAAAAATATAAAAAATAAAATAAAATAATAATAATACAAATTTTAAAACATTTTAAAAAATTAAAAGATAATAAAGAAATAAATAAAAATAAAAACTAGAATAGCCAAATAGCTATAAATAGTATGCATATATCTAAAAAATTAAAAAAAAACGCTTTAAAAAAAAAAAAGAATGCCTTTTAAGCCTTTTTTAAAAGCATCCACAGTCTGTGGTGCCCTCAGGTGGTCAGGGAGATGTAATTGGGGACCGTGATTCATGTCATCACTTGTTCACACCTCCTCATATGGAAGATACTTTTCCTTCTTGGTGTCTCAGGAAGGGTAGAAATACAAGAACACACACACACACACACACACACACCGAAAGGAAGGAAGGATGAGGAGAGAAGAGAGAACACTTTGAGACAGCTAAGGAGAGAAACTGGAAAGCTATAACGAGTGACAGGGAGGAGGAAGAGGAGGAGGAGGAGGAGGAGGGTGATGGATGGAGAGGGGGGAGGACAAGGGGGAGGAGGAGGAGGAGGGGGGGTGAATAGAAAGGAGGTCACGTGACCGTACGGCAGCTGCAAGGCTGAGGGGAGAGAGAGAGCGAGAGAGAGAGAGAGAGAGAGAGAGAGAGAGAGAGAGAGAGAGAGAGAGAGAGAGAGAGAGAGAGAGGAGAGTCACAGAGGAGCAGAGAGTAGAGGAACAGTGAGCAGGAGGGTGAGTGTTTGCATCTTTGAATTATGCACATGTTACTACTGTGTGTGTGTGTGTGTGTGTGTGTGTGTGTGTGTGTGTGTGTGTGTGTGTGTGTGTGTGTGTGTGTGTGTGTGTGTGTGTGCGTGCGTGCGTGCGTGCGTGCGTGCGTGCGTGCGTGCGTGCGTGCGTGCGTGTGTGTGCGTGTGTCAGACCATCAAGGGAATAAGGCAAGATTGTGGTTGAGCAGGAAGCAACCGTGTGTGTTGTTGTTGTTGTTGTTGTGTTTGGGGAAATAATGTCCCAGCATGCATTGCTAGAAGAGAGTGGGGGAGGTAGCAAGTGTCTCATCACGTCAACCTCCAACGACCTCCTCAGCAGCGCCCTTCTCTCAGGACGGCGCTCGCAGGACAATGGAGTTGTGTTTATTCTCTTCTACTTCCTCAACTTCCTGCTCTTTGCTCTTCACGCTCCTGCGTGCGCACGCGGCGTCCTCTGTAGTGGACATTGTGTGAATGCTGCACAACATTCACACAACGACGTGCTTTTCTACACCAACATTCATCTATTCATTCTTATTCTTCTTCTGCATATTTTGGCGCGCTCTACCTTCCACATTTTCACCCGATTCAAAGCATTCCAACTTCAAACTGTTCAGCCTATTGGGGAATAGCGGGCTTTCCCTTGACAAAAATTCAAAACATTTCCAAATTTCCCAGAATTCCATGTTTTCCCGGACATTGTTCCCATTCAAAATGAATTGGCCATTTTTCATATTTCCACCGTTTCCACATTTTTCAACCTATTCAAATTATTCTACCTTCAACACATTACACTCATCCTGGAAATTCAAAATATCATTTTTTCAAGTTCAAAAAAATTCCAGGAATTCCCATTTTTTCAAACCCTTTTTTCACCCTTTTTTTCTGGCGCCTACCCCTTCAACATTTTTCAACCCACTTCAACCGTTCCACCGTCCAAACATTCCTCTTAATCACGACAACATTAACTTTTAACTGGAAAATTCCCAGTTTTCCCGAAATTCCAGGATTTCCCTAATACTATTTCGCAATTAAAAATGTTACTACTTCAATATTTCTTAACTGATTTGAAAAATTCCAACACTGACCATTTCAAAACATTCAAAATATTTAGCATTTTTTTAAAAATTCCTGTTTTTCCCGAAATTCCCAAATTTCCTTGAAATGCCCATTGTAAAGAATGGGACATTTTTCAAAGTTCCACAACTCCCACATTTTTCTCCCGATTCAAAGCGTTCCAGCTTCAAACTGTTCATCTTTATCGGGAATAGCGGGATTTCCCTTGACAAATTCCCAAAATTTCCAAATTTCCTAGAATTCCATGTTTTCCCGGACATTGTTCCCATTCAAAATGAATTGGCAATTTTTCAAACTTCCACCATTTCCAAATTTTTCAACCCATTAAAACCATTCCACCTTCAACACATTCCACTCATCCTGGAAATTCAGACTATCATTTTTACAAGTAAAAATTTTTTCCAGAAATTCCCATTTTTTTCAAACACTTTTTTCACCCTTTTTTTCTGGCGCCTACCCCTTCCACATTTTTCAACCCACTTCAACTGTTCCACCGTCCAAACATTCCTCTTAATCACGACAACATTAACTTTTAACTGGAAAATTCCCGGTTTTCCCGAAATTCCAGGATTTCCCTAATACCATTTCGCAATTAAAAATGTTACTACTTCAACATTTCTTGACCGATTTGAAAAATTCCAACACCGACCATTTCAAAACATTCAAAATAATTAGCATTTTCAAAAAAATTCCTGCTTTTCCCGAAATTCCCAAATTTCCTTGAAATGCCCATTGTAAAGAATGGGACATTTTTCAAAGTTCCACAAATCCCACATTTTTCACCCGATTCAAACTGTTCCAGCTTCAAACTGTTCATCTTTATCGGGAATAGCGGGATTTCCCTTAACAAATTCCAAAAATTTCCAGATTTCCCAGAATTCCATGTTTTCCGGGACATTTTTCCCATTCAAAATAAATTGGCAATTTTTCAAACTTCCACCATTTCCACATTTTTCAACCCATTCAAACCATTCCACCTTCAACACATTCCACTCATCCTGGAAATTCAAACTATCATTTTTACAAGTAAATTTTTTTTCCAGGAATTCCCATTTTTTTCAAACACTTTTTTCACCCTTTTTTTCTGGCGCCTACTCCTTCCACATTTTTCAACCCACTTCAACCATTTCACCGTCCAAACATTCCTCTTAATCACGACAACATTAACTTTTAACTGGAAAATTCCCGGTTTTCCCGAAATTCCAGGATTTCCCTAATACCATTTCGCAATTAAAAATGTTACTACTTCAACATTTCTTGACCGATTTGAAAAATTCCAACACCGACCATTTCAAAACATTCAAAATAATTAGCATTTTCAAAAAAATTCCTGCTTTTCCCGAAATTCCCAAATTTCCTTGAAATGCCCATTGTAAAGAATGGGACATTTTTCAAAGTTCCACAAATCCCACATTTTTCACCCGATTCAAACTGTTCCAGCTTCAAACTGTTCATCTTTATTGGGAATAGCGGGATTTCCCTTGACAAATTCCAAAAATTTCCAGATTTCCCAGAATTCCATGTTTTCCGGGACATTTTTCCCATTCAAAATAAATTGGCAATTTTTCAAACTTCCACCATTTCCACATTTTTCAACCCATTAAAACCATTCAACCTTCAACACATTCCACTCATCCTGGAAATTCAAACTATCATTTTTACAAGTAAATTTTTTTTCCAGGAATTCCCATTTTTTTCAAACACTTTTTTCACCCTTTTTTTCTGGCGCCTACCCCTTCCACATTTTTCAACCCACTTCAACCATTTCACCGTCCAAACATTCCTCTTAATCACGACAACATTAACTTTTAACTGGAAAATTCCCGGTTTTCCCGAAATTCCAGGATTTCCCTAATACCATTTCGCAATTAAAAATGTTACTACTTCAACATTTCTTGACCGATTTGAAAAATTCCAACACCGACCATTTCAAAACATTCAAAATATGTAGCATTTTCAAAAAAATTCCTGCTTTTCCCGAAATTCCCAAATTTCCTTGAAATGCCCATTGTAAAGAATGGGACATTTTTCAAAGTTCCACAAATCCCACATTTTTCACCCGATTCAAACTGTTCCAGCTTCAAACTGTTCATCTTTATCGGGAATAACGGGATTTCCCTTGACAAATTCCAAAAATTTCCAGATTTCCCAGAATTCCATGTTTTCCGGAACATTTTTCCCATTCAAAATGAATTGGCAATTTTTCAAACTTCCACCCTTTCCAAATTTTTCAAACCATTCCACCTTCAACACATTCCACTCATCCTGGAAATTCAAACTATCATTTTTACAAGTAAAATTTTTTTCCAGGAATTCCCATTTTTTTCAAACACTTTTTTCACCGTTTTTTTCTGGCGACTACCCCTTTCACATTTTTCAACCCACTTCAACCATTTCACCGTCCAAACATTCCTCTTAATCATGACAACATTTTTTGGACTGGAAAATTCCCGGTTTTCCCGAAATTCCAGGATTTCCCTAATACCATTTTGCATTTAAAAATGTTACTACTTCAACATTTGTTGACCGATTTTAAAAATTCGAACCACTTCAACTCATTCAAAACATTCTAAATATTTATCATTTTCCAAAAAATTCCTGTTTTTCCATAAATTCCCAAATTTCCTTGACATTCCCATTGTAAAGAATGGGACATTTTTCAAAGTTTCACAATTGCCACATTTTTCATTCGATTCAAAGCATTCCAACTTCAAACTGTTCAGCCTATTGGGGAATAGCGGGCTTTCCCTTGACAAATTCCCAAAATTTCCAAATTTCCCAGAATTCCATGTTTTCCGGGACATTTTTCCCATTCAAAATGAATTGGCCAATTTTCACACTTCCACCATTTCCACATTTTTCAACCTATTCAAACTATTCTACCTTCAACACATTCCACCATCCTGGAAATTCAAACTATAATTTTTCCAAGTTCATTCCCAGAATTCCCATTTTTTTCAAACACTTTTTTCACCCTTTTTTTCTGGTGACTACCCCTTCAACATTTTTTAACCCACTTCAACCGTTCCACCGTCCAAACAATGGCCAATTCATTTTGAATGGGAAAAATGTCCCGGAAAACACGGAATTCTGGGAAATCTGAAATTTTTTGGAATTTGTCAAGGGAAATCCCGCTATTCCCAAATAAGCTGAACAGTTTGAAGTTGGAATGCTTTGAATCGGGTGAAAAATGTGGGAGTTGTGGAACTTTGAAAAATGTCCCATTCTTTACAATGGGAATTTCGGGAAAAGCAGGAATTTTTGGGAAAATGCTAAATATTTTGAATTTTTTGAATGAGTTAAAATGGTCGGTGTTGAAATTTTTCAAATCGGTCAAGAAATGTTGCCGTAGTAACATTTTTAATTGCGAAATGGTATTAAAGGAATCCTGGAATTTCGAGAAAACCGGGAATTTTCCAGTAAAAAAAAATGTTGTCGTGATTAAGAGGAATGTTTGGACAGTAGAACGGTTGAAGTGGGTTGAAAAATGTGGAAGGAGTAGTCGCCAGAAAAAAAGGGTGTAAATAGGGCTTTGGAAAACCAGGTATTTTGGAAAATCCTGGAATTTTTTTGAACTTGGAAAAAGTATACTTTGAATTTCCAGGATGGTGGAATATGTTGAAGGTGGAATGGTTTGAATAGGCTGAAAAATGTGGAAATGGTGGAAGTTTGGCCAATTAAGTTTGAATGGCAAAAATGTCCTGGAAAACCTGGAATTGTAGGAATTTTGGAATTTGTCAAGGGAAATCCCGCAATTCCCGAATAGGCTGAACAGTTTGAAGTTGGAACGCTTTGAATCGGGTGTGAAATGTGGGAGTTGTGGAACTTTGAAAAATGTCCCATTCTTTACAATGGGAATTTCAAGGAAATTTGGGAATTTCGGGAAAAGAAGGAATTTTTTTGGAAAATGCTAAATATTTTGAATGTTTTGAATGATTTGAAATGGTTGGTGTTGGAATTTTTCAAATCGGTCGAGAAATGTTGAAGTAGTAATATTTTTAATTAAGAAATGGTATTAGGAAAATCCTGGAATTTCGGGAAAACCGGGAATTTTCCATTAAAAAAAAAGGTTGTCGTGATTAAGAGGAATGTTTGGACGGTGGAACGGTTGAAGTGGGTTGAAAAATGTGGAAGGAGTAGTCGCCAGAAAAAAAGGGTGGAAATAGGGCTTTAGAAAACCAGGAATTTTGGAAAATCCTGGAAATTTTTTGAACTTGGAAAAAGTATACTTTGAATTTCCAGGATGGTGGAATATGTTGAAGGTGGAATGGTTTGAATAGGCTGAAAAATGTGGAAATGGTGGAAGTTTGGCCAATTAAGTTTGAATGGCAAAAATGTCCTGGAAAACTTGGAATTGTAGGAATTTTGGAATTTGTCAAGAAAAATCCCGTGATTCCCGAATAAGCAGAACAGTTTGAAGTTGGAATGCTTTGAATCGGGTGTGAAATGTGGGAGTTGTGGAACTTTGAAAAATGTCCCATTCTTTACAATGGGAATTTCAAGGAAATTTGGGAATTTCGGGAAAAGAAGGAATTTTTTTGGAAAATGCTAAATATTTTGAATGTTTTGAATGATTTGAAATGGTTGGTGTTGGAATTTTTCAAATCGGTCGAGAAATGTTGAAGTAGTAATATTTTTAATTAAGAAATGGTATTAGGAAAATCCTGGAATTTCGGGAAAACCGGGAATTTTCCATTTAAAAAAAAGGTTGTCGTGGTTAAGAGGAATGTTTGGACGGTGGAACGGTTGAAGTGGGTTGAAAAATGTGGAAGGAGTAGTCGCCAGAAAAAAAGGGTGAAAAAAGGGTTTGAAAAAATGGGAATTCTGGGAATTCCTGGAATTTTTGTGAACTTGGAAAAATTATCCTGGAAATTCAAACTATCATTTTTCCAAATTAAAAAAAATTCCAGGAATTCCCATTTTTTTCAAACACTTTTTTCACCCTTTTTTTTTCTGGCAACTACTCCTTCCACATTTTTCAACCCACTTCAACGGTTCCACCGTCCAGACATTTTTTTGGAATGGAAAATTCCCGGTTTTCCCGAAATTCCTGGATTTCCCAAATACCATTTCTCAATTAAAAATGTTACTACTTCAACATTTCTCCGATTTGAAAAATTCCAACACCAACCATTTCAACTCATTCAAAACATTCAACATATTTAGCATTTTTTTTTAAAATCCTGCTTTTCCCGAAATTCCCAAATTTCCCTGAAATTCCCATTGTAAAGAATGGGACATTTTTCAAAGTTCCACAACTCTCACATTTTTCACCCGATTCAAAGCGTTCCAACTTCAAACTGTTCAGCCTATTCGGAAATCCCGGGATTTTCCTTGACAAATTTCAAAAATTCCCAGAATTCCAGGTTTTCCGGGACATTTTTGCCATTCAAAATGAATTGGCCAAACTTGCACCATTTCCACAATTTCAACCGATTCAAACCATTCCACCTTCAACACATTTCACCATCCTGGAAATTCAAAGTATATTTTTTTCCAAGTTAATAAAAAATTCCAGGATTTTCCAAATTCCGGGTTTTCTAAAGCCCTATTTCCACACTTTTTTTCTGGCAACTACTCCTTCCACATTTTTCAACCTACTTCAACCGTTCTATTGTCAAAACATTCCCCTTAATCACAAAAACATTTTTGTTGACTGGAAAATTCCCGGTTTTCCGAAATTCCAGGATTTTCCTAATACCATTTCGCAATTAAAAATATTACTACATCAACAATTCTCGACCGATTTGAAAAATTCCAACACCAACCATTTCAACTCATTCAAACATTCAAAATGTTTAGCATTTTCCAAAAAAATTCCTTCTTTTCCCAAAATTCCCAAATTTCCTTGGAATTCCCTTTGTAAAGAATGGGACATTTTTCAAAGTTCCACAACTCCCACATTTTTCACCCGATTCAAAGCGTTTTTCAACTTCCAACTGTTCAGCCTATTTGGAAATCGTAGGATTTCCCTTGACAAATTCCAAAAATTCCCAGAATTCCAGGTTTTCCAGGACATTTTTGCCATTCAAAATAAATTGGCCAAACTTCCACCATTTCCACACTTTTTAACCGATTCAAACCATTCCACCTTCAACACATTCCACCATCCTGGAAATTCAAAGTATATTTTTTCCAAGTCAAAAAAAATTCCAGGACTTTCCAAAATTCCTGGTTTTCTAAAGCCCTATTTCCACCCTTTTTTCTGGCGACTACTCCTTCCACATTTTTCATCCCACTTCAACCGTTCCACCGTCCAAACATTCCTCTTAATCACAAAAACATTTTTGTTGACTGGAAAAATTCCCGGTATTTCCGAAATTCCAGGATTCCCCTAAAACCATTTCGCAATTAAAAATATTACTACTTCAACAATTCTCGACCGATTTGAAAAATTCCAACACCAACCATTTCAACTCATTCAAAACATTTAAAATATTTAGCATTTTCCAAAAAAATTCCTTCTTTCCCCGAAATTCCCAAATTTCCTTGGAATTCCCTTTGTAAAGAATGGGACATTTTTCAAAGTTCCACAACTCCCACATTTTTCACCCGATTCAAAGCGTTCCAACTTCAAACTGTTCTGCTTATTCGGAAATAGTGGATTTCCCTTGAAAAATTCCCCAAATTCCCAGAATGCCAGGTTTTCCGGGACATTTTTGCCATTCAAAATAAATTGGCCAAACTTGCACCATTTCCACACTTTTTAACCGATTCAAACCATTCCACCTTCAACACATTCCACCATCCTGGAAATTCAAAATAATACTTTTTCCAAGTTAAAAAAAAAATCCAGGATTTTCCAAAATTCCTGGTTTTCTAAAGCCCTATTTCCACCCTTTTATTCTGGCGACTACTCCTTCCACATTTTTCAACCCACTTCAACCGTTCCATTGTCAAAACATTCCCCTTAATCAGAACTGGAAAAATTCCCAGTTTTCCCGAATTTCCAGGAATTCCGTAATACCATGTCTCATTTCAAGATGTTACTACTCCCACATTTCTCGACCGATTTGAAAAATTCTAAAACCAACCATTCCAACTCATTCAGACCATTCAAGTTTTGTTTTTTTACCATTTTCCAAAAAATTCCAGATTTTCCCGAAATTCCCTAATACCTTTAGTACTTCGATATTTATTGACCGATTTAAACTATTCCAACACCAACCATTCAGGACATTCATGCTACTAATCATTTTCAAAAAAAATCCCGCTTTTCCCAAAATTCCAGGAATTCCGTAATACCATTTCTCATTTCAAGATGTTACTACTCCCACATTTCTCGACAGATTTGAAAAATTCTAAAACCAACCATTCCAACTCATTCAGCCCATTCAAGTTGGTTTTTTTACCTTTTTCCAAAAAATTCCCGATTTTCCCGAAATTCCCTAATACCTTTAGCACTTCGATATTTCTTGACCGATTTAAACAATTCCAACACCAACCAATTTAGCTCATTCAGGACATTCATGCTACTAATCATTTTTCAAAAAAATCCCGCTTTTCCCAAAATTCCAGGAATTCCGTAATACCATCATTCAGACCATTTTTAACATTTTCCAAAAAATTCCCGATTTTCCCGAAATTCCCCAATACCATTAGTACTTCAATATTTCTTGACCGATTTGAAAAATTCCAACACAACCATTTCAACTCATTCAAAACATTCAAAATATTTAGCATTTTCTAAAAAATTCCTGCTATTCGCGAAATTCCCAAATTTCCTTGGAATTCCCTTTGTAAAGAATGAGACATTTTTCAAAGTTCCACAACTCCCGGCATTTTTCACCCGATTCAAAGCACTCCAACTTCAAACTGTTCTGCTTATTCGGAAAAAGCGAGATTTCCCTTGAAAAATTCCCCAAATCCTAGAATTCCATGTTTTCCTGGACATTTTTGTCATTCAAAATTAATTGGCCAAACTTCCACCATTTTCCACACTTTTTAACCGATTCAAACCATTCCACCTTCAACACATTCCACCATCCTGGAAATTCAAAGTATACTTTTTCCAAGTTCAAAAAAATTCCAGGATTTTTCAAAATTCCTGCTTTTCTAAAGCCCTATTTCCACCCTTTTTTTCTGGCGACTACTCCTAACGCATTTGTCAACCCACTTCAACCGTTCCATTGTCAAAACATTCCCCCTACTCAGAACTGGAAAAATTCCCGGTTTTCCAAATTTCCAGGAATTCCGTAATACCATTTCTCATTTCAAGATGTTACTACTCCCACATTTCTCGACCGATTTGAAAAATTCTAAAACCAACCATTCCAACTCATTCCGACCATTCAAGTTTGTTTTTTTTACCATTTTCCAAAAAATTCCAGATTTTCCCGAAATTCCCTAATACCTTTAGTACTTCGATATTTCTTGACCGATTTAAACAATTCCAACACCAACCAATTTAGCTCATTCAGGACATTCATGCTACTAATCATTTTTCAAAAAAATCCTGCTTTTCCCAAAATTCCAGGAATTCCGTAATACCATTTCTCATTTCAAGATGTTACTACTCCCACATTTCCCGACCGATTTGAAAAATTCCAACACCAACCATCGCAACTCATTCAGACCATTCAAGTTTTTTTTTACCATTTTCCAAAAAATTCCCGATTTTCCCGAAATTCCCCAATACCATTAGTACTTCAATATTTCTTGACCGATTTAAACAATTCCAACGCCAACCAAATCAGCTCATTCAGGACATCCGTGCTCCTAATAATTTTCCTGAAAAATCCCGCTTTTCCCTCGCTCTAAGTTGAAGAAGAAACATCAATGAGTGAATGTTGACGAAGTGAACAATGTGACAAAGAAAAGATTACTAAAGTGATGAGGATGCATTTTCCAGCTGGTCTTCTGATTAAAAAAAAAAAAACCTGCTGCCATGGCAACGCCCATGCTAATCTCTTTCGGGGGGCCGCCATTGTTTACAAGCCCCTCTGTGCCTCGCCGCACATCTAAGCCACGCCCCCCCCTAAGCTCCACCCTTATCTCCTCCAAGGATGCTGACGGGTGGTTCTTGTCACCAAGGTGAAATGACAACATTATTCCAGCTATTTATTTATCAAATTCATCATTTAGCATGTATTTATTGAGGTTGTACATTTATTACAACGCTAACAAAGCTCCTTCTACATTGTCTGGCATTTTTCCGCCATTATTCCTTGTTGCTGTTCTGTGTCAATTGCACAAAAACTTCTTTTTTTTTTATGCTGGGGCAAAGTGCTCTAGTTTTTAAGATGCTGGCTTCCGAAGTCTGCAAAATTCGGCAAATTAGACCCCAAGTGAGAATCTGGCATGTATACATGCACCTTTTATACAGACATCCAGCAAAAGTGGGATATATCAGTAACTTGTACAAATAGAAAGGTGATGTTATCAGTATCAACAATAGGCCAATCGCTTTCAACACAACAGTGTTAGTGACATTTCACATACTGGTTGCAGATGTTCCTTGCATACAGACATCTTCCTGCCTCTGTTACACCTCAGAAGGTGAAAAACGGCTTGGTTAGTTTTCCTGTTCATTATTTTTCGGTGATTTTCATACAGAACAGTAATCCGGGGGGGAAAAGCATGTAAAGGGTAGTCATTTACCCAGGGATTATGTAAAATGCACGGGTGGGGAAAAAAGCCGGCAGGGTTTCTGTGTGAAAGAGGCTAGTTTAAAGAGGAGGCTTGCTTAAAATGCACTAATGGACAAATGTTGGTGATTTTGCAGGATCTGTATGAAGGGGGCTAGCTTTTATAGGGGCTCGTGTAAAAGGAACCGACAGAAAAATGTTTGCAGGATTTCTGTGTGAAAGGGGCTTTGCTTTACTTACCAAAACTTTATTCACATATTCACAATGTAGTCTCTTCGCAAATGACAGCGCCATCCACTGGCCTGGCATGCACACTGCAGCAGATGTTGTTCTGCAGGGTGTCTGTGTGAAAGAGGCTGGCATTAACAGGAGGCATGTGGAAAAAGGATGAACAGAAAAATGTGGAGGATTTTGCGAGATTTGTCTGAAAGAGGCTTGAGTGAAAGGCACCGACAAAAAATTGTCAACAATTTTCTTAATCTGTGTGTAAGAGGCTAACTTTTACAGGGTCCTGTGTGAAAGGCACCGACGGAAAACGTCGACCATTTTGTAAGATTTGCCTGAAAGAGGCTTATCTTTGCAGGGGCTTGTGTAAAAGGCACCGGCGAAAAATTGTCATCAATTTTGCGGGATGTCTGTGTGAAAAGGGCTAGCCTTTACAGGAAAGTGTTTAAAAGGCACCGATGGGAAAATGTCGACAAATTTGTGGGATCTGTTTGATAGAGGCTAGCTTTACAGGAGCTTGGAAAAATGTAGACAATTTTGCGGCTCCGCTGTGTGTAACAGAAGGTTTTTGTGAAAAATTTAAAATGTTGACGAATTTGCGAGATTTGTCTGATAGAGGCTTGAGTGAAAGGCACCGATGAAAAGTTGTCAACAATTTATTTGATCTGTGTGTAAGAGGCTAACTTTTACAGGGTCCTGTGTGAAAGGCACCGAAGGAAAACGTCGACGATTTCGCGAAATTTGCCTGATAGAGGCTATCTTTTGCAGTGGCTTGTGTAAAAGGCACCGGCGAAAAATTGTCGTAAATTTTGCGGGATTTCTGTGTAAAAAAGGGCTAGCCTTTACCGGAAAGTATTTAAAAGGCACAGATTGGAGAATGTCGACAAATTTGTGGGATCTGTTTGCTAGAGGCTAGCTTTACAGGGGCTTGGAAAAATGTTGACAATTTTGCGGCTCCGCTGTGTGTACAGAAGGTTTGTGTGAAAAATGGAAAATGTCGACGCTTTTGCGAGATTTGTCTGAAAGAGGCTTGAGTGAAAGGCACCGACGAAAAATTGTCAACAATTTCTTTGATCTGTGTGTAAGAGGCTAACTTTTACAGGGGTCCTGTGTGAAAGGCACTGAAGGAAAACGTCGACGATTTTGCGAGATTTGCCTGAAAGAGGCTATCTTTTGCAGGCGCTTGTGTAAAAGGCACCGGCGAAAAATTGTGCACAATTTTGCGGGATTTCTGTGGGAAAGGGGCGTGTCTAAAATGTCGACAATTTTGCAGGACCTGTCTGAAAGAGGCTAGCTTTAACAGAATGCTTGTGTAAAAGGAAACCGACGCAACTCTTATTTTGAGGGATTTCTGTGTGAAAGCGGCTTTGCATTACATACCGAAATATTTATTGACATATCACATGAACGATGTAGTCTCTTCACAAATGACAGCGCCATCCGCTGGCCTGGCATGCAGATGTTGTCGTGCAGGCGCCACGTTGACTTTGTCAAAGAAGTATTCAGGATATTTACCAGCTTTATGTGTGTTGTGGTCCTGCTGCCTTGTCGCTGTGTGTATGAGGTCATGTGAGCAGGGGGGGGCAGGGGGGGCCTGCTGGCTAATTCCAGCTGTAATTAACATTAGTGGGTCAGTGGGGCGGGGGGAGGGGGGCAGGGGGGCTGACAAAGGTTGTTTGGAGGCTGTGTTTGCTCTTAAGTGCGTCCCCTGATCAATAGATGATAGATTCAAGATCAGACTAATGGCCCCGGGGAAATTTGTTGTGGCCGTGACATGAAAAGATGCACGCAATTATGTTGCATTCACTGACTTGAAAGGGGAGCGCTCCAGTCGCTGCTAGTCGGGGGTGTTGGATACAATCAGAGCCGCGTGTGTGCCTGAACGCAGCACAGGGTCGATAATCAGATCTGTACCTGAACGCAGCACACGGTCAATAATCACAGCTGTGTGTGTACCTGAACGCAGCACACAGACAATAATCAGATGTGTACCTGAACGCGGCACAGGGTCAATAATCAGATGTGTACCTGAACGCAGCACAGGGTCAATAATCAGATGTGTACCTGAACGCAGCACAGGGTCAATAATCAGATGGTGTACCTGAACGCAGCACACAGACAATAATCAGGTGTGTACCTGAACGCGGCACACGGTCAATAATCAGATGTGTACCTGAACGCGGCACACGGTCAATAATCACAGCTGTGTGTGTACCTGAACGCAGCACATGGACAATATTCGGAGTTGCGTGTGTACCTGAACGCAGCACACTGTCAATAATCAGAGTTGTGTGTGTACCTCAACGCAGCACACGGTCAATAATCAGAGTTGTGTGTGTACCTGAACGCGGCACACGAACAATAATCAGAGCCGCGTGTGTACCTGAACGCAGCACACTGTCAATAATCAGAGTTGTGTGTGTACCTGAACGCAGCACACGGTCAATAATCAAAGCCGCGTGTGTACCTGAACGCAGCACACGACAATAATCAGAGTTGCGTGTGTACCTGAACGTAGCACACAGACAATAATCAGAGTTGCGTGTGTACCTGAACGCAGCACATGGATAAAAATCTGAGTTGCGTGTGTACCTGAACGCAGCACACTGTAAATAATCAGATGTGTACCTGAACGCAGCCCATGGACAATATTCAGAGTTGCGTGTGTACCTGAACGCAGCACACTGTCAATAATCAGATGTGTACCTGAACACGGCACACAGACAATAATCAGAGTTGCGTGTGTACCTGAACGCAGCACACGGACAATAATCAGAGTTGCGTGTGTACCTGAACGCAGCACACGGACAATAATCAGATGTGTACCTGAGCGCAGCCCATGGACAATATTCAGAGTTGCGTGTGTACCTGAACGCAGCACACTGTCCAATAATCAGATGTGTACCTGAACACGGCACACAGACATTAATCAGAGCCGTGTGTGTACCTGAATGCAGCACATGGATAATAATCAGAGTTGCATGTGTACTTGAACGCAGCACACTGTCAATAATCAGATGTGTACCTGAACGCAGCCCATGGACAATATTCGGAGTTGCGTGTGTACCTGAACGCAGCACCTGTCAATAATCAGATGTGTACCTGAACGCGGCACACAGACAATAATCAGAGTTGCGTGTGTACCTGAACGCAGCACACGGACATTATCAAAGTTGCGTGTGTACCTGAACGCAGCACACTGTCAATAATCAGATGTGTACCTGAATGCGGCACATGGACAATATTCGGAGTTGCGTGTGTACCTGAACGCGGCACACGGAGAATAATCAGAGTTGCGTGTGTACATGAACGCAGCACACGGACAAAAATCAGAGTGCGTGTGTACCTGAAAGCAGCACACTGTAAATAATCAGATGTGTACCTGAACTCAGCACACAGTCAATAATCAGAGCCGCGTGTGTACCTGAACGCAGCACTATGGACAATCATCAGATGGTTGTGTGTACCTGAATGCAGCGATGGACAATAATCAGATGTGTACCTGAACGCAGCACATGGACAATATTCAGAGTCTCGTGTGTACCTGAATGCAGCACATGGACAATAATCAGATGTGTACCTGAACGCAGCACATGGACAATATTGGAGTTGCGTGTGTACCTGAACGCGGCACACAGTCAATAATCAGAGCCGCGTGTGTACCTGAATGCGGCACATGGACAATATTCGAGTTGCGTGTGTACCTGAACGCGGCACACAGTCAATAATCAGAGCCGCGTGTGTACCTGAACGCGACACATTGAC
>NC_084733.1:6213085-6234423 GCF_033978785.1 Entelurus aequoreus | reverse complement strand
CATTAATTAATTGTGATGAGACAGGACTATCATGTCATTAATTAATTGTGATGATACAGGACTATCATGTCATTATTAATTGTGATAAGTCAGGACTAACATGTCATTAATTAATTGTGATGAGACAGGACTATTATGTCATTAATTAATTGTGATGAGACAGGACTATTATGTCATTAATTAATTGTGATGAGACAGGACTATTATGTCACTAATTAATTGTGATGAGACATGACTATCATGTCTTTAATTAATTGTGATGAGAAAGGACTATCATGTCATTAATTAATTGTGATGAGACAGGACTATTATGTCATTAATTAATTGTGATGATACAGGACTATTATGTCACTAATTAATTGTGATGAGACAGGACTATCATGTCATTAATTAATTGTGACGAGACAGGACTATTATGTCATTAATTAATTGTGATGAGACAGGACTATTATGTCATTAATTAATTGTGATGAGACAGGACTATTATGTCATTAATTAATTGTGATGAGACAGGACTATTATGTCATTAATTAATTGTGATGAGACAGGACTATTATGTAATTAATTAATTGTCATGAGACATGACTATTATGTAATTAATTAATTGTGATGAGACAGGACTATCATGTCATTAATTCATTGTGATTATTATGTCATTAATTAATTGTGATGAGACAGGACTATTATGTCACTAATTAATTGTGATGAGACAGGACTGCATGTTAATAATTAATTGGTGATGAGACCGGACTATTATGTCATTAATTAATTGTGATGAGACAGGACTATCATGTCATTAATTAATTGTGATGACAGGACTATTATGTCATTAATTAATTGTGATGAGATAGGACTATCATATCACTAATTAATTGTGATGAGACAGGACTATTATGTCACTAATTAATTGTGATGAGACAGGACTATCATGTCATTAATTAATTGTGATGAGACAGGACTATTCTGTCATTAAATAATTGTGATGAGACAGGACTATCATGTCATTAATTAATTGTGATGAGACAGGACTATCATGTCATCAATTAATTGTTTGTGATTATTATGTCATTAATTAATTGTGATGAGACAGGACTATTATGTCATTAATTAAATGTGATGAGACAGGACTATTATGTCATTAATTAATTGTGATGAGACATGACTATTATGTCATTAATTAATTGTGATGAGACAGGACTATCATATCATTAATTAATTATTGTGAAGAGACATGATATTATGTCATTAATTAATTGATGAGACAGGACTATCATGTAGTTAATTAATTGTGATGAGACATGACTATTATGTCACTAATTAATTGTGATGAGACAGGACTATCATATCATTAATTAATTGTGAAGAGACATGACTATTATGTCATTAATTAATTGTGATGAGACAGGACTATCATGTCATTAATTAATTGTGATGAGAAAGGACTATTATGCCATTAATTAATTGTGATGAGACAGGACTACATGTCATTAATTAATTGTGATGAGACAGGACTTTTATGTCACTAATTAATTAATTGTGATGAGACATGACTTTTATGTCACAAATTAATTGTGATGAGACAGGACTATCATGTCATTAATTAATTGTGATGAGACATGACTATTATGTAATTAATTAATTGTGATGAGACATGACTATTATGTCACTAATTAATTGTGATGAGACAGGACTATCATTTCATTAATTAATTGTGATGAAACAGGACTTTTATGTCACTAATTAATTGTGATGAGACAGGACTTTTATGTCACTAAATAATTGTGATGAGACAGGACTATTATGTCATAAATTAATTGTGATGAGACAGGACTATTATGTCACTAATTAATTGTGATGAGACATGACTATCATGTCATTAATTAATTGTGATGAGACATGACTATTATGTCATTAATTAATTGTGATGAAACAGGACTATCATGTCATTAATTAATTGTGATGAGACACGACTATTATGTCATTAATTAATTGTGATGAGACAGGACTATCATGTCATTAATTAATTGTGATGAGACATGACCACATGTCATTAATTAATTGTGATGAACACTAAGTATCTTTATTTTTTTGTTACATTTCTGATATGGACCACCAGTGTGAATAGTAGTAGATGACATATGGTCTTATGTGGAGAAGTGCCCATCAGACATGACTAATCCATCCCTGCAGCCGATCATCTCCCAGACAGGAGAAGGTGAGGAGATCAATACCTCGCTCCTGTAAGAAGACGAATGGCCTCACCAATGATTTTCCTCTCTCGCACACTTCCTGTACTGAAGGAGAGGATGAAGATGCCTCCTTGTGGTTTGCGCTCCATCAGCAGCTGTCATGACATCACCACTGGGAACGGTCCATGTCACCTGTGACTTTACATTATGTCACCTAATATGTGTAAGTTATCACACAACTCTTATGCTTAAAGGCCGTTGCTATAGTTATTATCAATTGTGCAGAAGTTGTACTTTTCTATCTGTGCAAAGAAACCCTGATACGACACGCAATCGTCTGGTATCAGTGTTTGTGTCCAGAACATCGAGTAACGTGACGCAGACAAAGCAGAGACAGGGCGATATCACGCATTTTTGAATAATCATTCAATATTATTAATGTATCAATAAATCTAATATTAATGGATGAATAAATCTAATAATGTATCAATAAATCAAATGTTAATGTATCAATAAATGTAATAATGTATCAATAAATGTAATATTAATGTATCAATAAATATAATATGAATGTAAGAATAAATGCAATATTATTAATGTATCAATAAATGTAATATTAATGTGTGAATAAATGTAATATTACTAATTTATCAATAAATGTAATATTAATGTATGAATAAATGTTATTTTAATGTATGAATAAATGTAATATTATTAATGTATCAATAAATGTAATTTTAATGTATCATAAATCTAATTAATTTCTGAATGAATGTATTATTAATGTATCAATAAATATAATACTATTAATGTATCAATAAATGTAATATTACTAATGTATCAATAAATGTAATATTCATGCATCAATACATGTAATATTAATGTATGAATAAATATAATATTAATGTATCAACAAATACAATATTAATGTATCAATAAATACAATTTTAATGTATCAAAACATGTAATAATGTATCAATAAATGTAATATTAATGTATGAATGAATATAATATTAATGTAAGAATAAATGCAATATTATTAATGTATCAATAAATGTAGTATTAATGTATGAATACATGTAATATTACTAATTTACCAATAAATGTAGTATTAATGTATGAATAAATGTAATATTAATGTATGAATAAATGTAATATTATTAATGTATCAATACATGTAATTTTAATGTGTCAATAAATCTAATTAATGTCTGAATAAATGTATTATTAATGTATCAATAAATATAATACTATTAATGTATCAATAAATGTAATATTAATGTATCAATAAATCTAATATTGATGTATCAATAAATGTAATATTACTAATGTATCAATAAATGTAATATTAATGCATCAATACATGTACTATTAATGTATGAATAAATATAATATTAATGTATCAATAAATATAATATTAATGTATCAATAAATACAATTTTAATGTATCAAAAAATGTAATAATATATCAATAAATGTAATATTAACGTATGAATGAATATAATATTAATGTAAGAATAAATGCAATATTATTAATATATCAATAAATGTAATATTAATGTATGAATAAATGTAATATTACTAAATTACCAATAAATGTAATATTAATGTATGAATAAATGTGATATTATTAATGTTTCAATAAATGTAATTTTAATGTATCAATAAATCTAATTGTCTGAATAAATGTATTAATAATGTATCAATAAATATAATACTGTTAATGTATCAATAAATCTAATATTAATGTATGAATAAATGTAATATTAATGTATGAATAAATGTAATATTATTAATGTATCAATAAATCTAATTTTAATGTATCAATAAATGTAATTAATGTCTGAATAAATGCATTAATAATGTATCAATAAATGCAATATTAATGTATCAATAAATCTAATATTAATTTATGAATAAATGTAATATATGTATTATTAATGCTTTAATAAATGTAATATTAATGCATCAATAAATGTAATAGTAATGTATCAATAAATGTAATATTATTCATGTATCAATAAGTGTAATATTATTAATGTATCAATAAATGTAATATTATTAATGTATTAAAACATGTAATATGAATGTATCAATAAATGTAATATTAATGTATGAATAAATATAATATTAATGTATGAATAAATGTATTATTAATATATCAATAAATGCAATATTATTACTCAATAAATGTAATATAAATATATCAATAAATGTAATATTCATGTATGAATAAATATAATATTATTAATGTATCAATAAATGTAATATTAATGTATCAATACATGTAATATTAATGTATCAATAAATCTAACATTAATGTATGAATAGATGTGATAATGTTTGAATACATGTAATATTATTAATGTATCAATACATGTAATATTATTGTATCAATAAATGTAATATTAATGTATGAACAAATGTAACAATGTATGAATAAATGCAATATTAATGTATGAATAAACACAATATTATTAATGTATCGATACATGTAATATTATTAATGTATCAATAAATGTAATATTATTAATGTATCAATGAATGTAATATTATTCAATGTTTATGTCATGACGTTATTGGTACAAAATGAAAGGAGTCATCATAGAAGGACGAGTAAACAAAGATGGTTGCAGACATCCCCTCTTTACTCTTGTGTATCATATTGGAAACAAAATAACCACCCACCCCACACACACACACACACACACACACACACACACACACACACACACACACACACACACACACACACACACACACGCACACACGCACACCACCTACTGTATCTCCTCCAGGCTCCTCCCCTGGGCTCTTCACTGTGATTGAAATGAAAGGTAATGGTCCTGAAAGAGGAAGAAGGGAGACTTTTCCACTCTTATCTACTAACTCTCGCACACACACACGCGCACACACACACACACGCACACACACACACACACACACACACACACACACACACACACACACACACACACGCGCCTGCACACGCAGCACGACGGCAGAAACAACATTGCTTTAATTCTGAAAGACTTGGAAAGAAGAAGAAAGAAAGACGAGGCGCCGCCATTTGTCTCTTCGCTGGCAAAACACACAGCAAATGTCGCGTTAAAGAGATACAAAGTCATTTAATGGGAAGCTTAAAATAGTCCTAAATATTGAATGAATCATTTATAATAGATCTTAAAGTAAGTGCGGCCCTTGAAGTGCGAGATGATAAGAGTGAGAATGATGTTTGACAAAATAACCCTGCAGACATTTGGCCCTCAGCTGCACGGATGAATATTCATGTTCGATATCCTCACAGCGCGGAGAGGAAGCGTGGAGACGCGTCTCATGTCCACTTATTTATTTAGCTCGCATTACACGCGCTCCTTTATCGCTCTTAATTGGTTCCCGGCCTAACGCGGGTCTACACAAAGTAGGAATTATTCATTAGAAAACTAATATTTCCATAGCTGAAGCATGAAAAAACTGATTAGGACCTCCTAAATCAGGGGTGTCCAAACTTTTTCCACTGAGGGCCGCACACTGAAAAATCAAAGCAAGCGGGGGCCATTTTGATATTTTTTTGTATTTTAAAAACCAATACAATATATGTATAAAAAATATACATTAAGGCCTCCACTCAGGGTTTTGGTCCAAAAAATATTCAAAATGTGTCATTATTCAGTATTATTATCTCTAGATTAAGGGGTCACCAACGCGGTGCCCGCGGGCACCAGGTAGCCCGTAAGGACCAGATGAGTCGCCCGCTGGCCTGTTCTAAAAATAGCTCAAATAGCAGCACTTACCAGTGAGCTGCCTCTATTTTTAAATTGTATTTATTTACTAGCAAGCTGGTCTCGCTTTGCCTGACATTTTTAATTCGAAGAGAGACAAAACTCAAATAGAATTTGAAAATCCAAGAAAATATTGTAAAGACTTGGTCTTCACTTGTTTAAATAATTTTTTTTTAACTTTGCTTCTTATAACTTTCAGAAAGACAATTTTAGAGAAAATATACAACCTTAAAAATTATTTTAGGATTTTTAAACACATATACCTTTTTACCTTTTAAATTCCTTCCTCTTCTTTCCTGACAATTTAAATCAAGTAAATGTATTTATTTTTGTGTAAAGAATAATACATTTTAATTTAATTCTTCATTTTAGCTTCTGTTTTTTCAACAGAGAATATTTGTGAAATATTTCTTCAAACTTATTATGATTAAAATTAAAAGAAATTATTCTGGCAAATCGAGAAAATCTGGAGAATCAAATTTGAATCTTATTTCAAAGTCTTTTGAATTTTTTTTTTTAGTTTTTGTTCTGGAAAATCTAGAAGAAATAATTAGAGATGTCGGCCGATAATATCGGCAGGCCGATATTATCGGCCGATATATGCGTTAAAATGTAATATCGGAAATTATCGGTATCGTTTTTTTTATTATCGGTATCGTTTTTAATTTTTTTATTTTTTTATTAAATCAACATAAAAAACACAAGATACACTTACAATTAGTGCACCAACCCAAAAAACCTCCCTCCCCCATTTACACTCATTGTTTCTTTCTGTTATTAATATTCTGCTTCCTACATTATATATCAATACAGTCTGCAAGGGATACAGTCCGTAAGCACACATGATTGTGCGTGCTGCTGGTCCACTAATAGTACTAACCTTTAACAGTTAATTTTACTAATTTTCATTCATTACTAGTTTCTATGTAACTGTTTTTATATTGTTGTACTTTCTTTTTTATTCAAGAAAATGTTTTTAATATATTTATCTTATTTTACTAATTTTTTTAAAAAGTACCTTATCTTCACCATACCCGGTTGTCCAAATTAGGCATAATAATGTGTTAATTCCACGACTGCATATATCGGTTGATATCGGTATCGGTTGATATCGGTATCGGTAATTAAAGAGTTGGACAATATCGGAATATCGGATATCGGCAAAAAGCCATTATCAGACATCCCTAGAAATAATGATTTGTCTTTGTTAGAAATAGCTTGGTCCAATTTGTTATATATTCTAACAAAGTGTAGATTGGATTTTAACCTATTTAAAACATGTCATCAAATTTCTAAAATTAATCTTAATCAGGAAAAATTACTAATGATGTTCGTTCCATGCATTATTTTTAAATTTTTTTCAAAAAGATTAAAATTAGCTAGTTTTTCTCTTCTTTTTTTCAGTTGAATTTTGAATTTTAAAGAGTCGAAATTGAAGATAAACTATGTTTCAAAATTTAATTGTCATTTTTTTTTCGTGTTTTCTCCTCTTTTAAACCGTTCAATTAAGTGTGAATATCATTAATTATTAATAATAACATAGAGTTAAAGGTAAATTGAGCAAATTGGCTATTTCTGGCAATTTATTTAAGTGTGTATCAAACTGGTAGCCCTTCGCATTAATCACTACCCAAGAAGTAGCTCTTGGTTTCAAAAAGGTTGGTGACCCCTGCTCTAGATCAACATTAGGTCTATCTGTCAATATAACGTTTTTAAAGATTTAAAGGCCTACTGAAAGCCACTACTACCGAACATTTGATCGCTTGCTATAACTAGCTCGAGCTAGTAGCTAGGAGCTAGCTAATTTGTGGCATGTTAAATATAAGCCTGGTTGTGTTGTGGCTAATAGAGTATATATATGTCTTGTGTTTATTTACTGTTGTAGTCATTCCCAGCTGAATATCAGGTCACCCCCGGCTCTCACAGCATCTTATCTATCTGAATCGCTTCCACTCCCCACCAGTCCTTCACTTGCGTTTTCCTCATCCACAAATCTTTCATCCTCGCTCAAATTAATGGGGAAATCGTCGCTTTCTCAGTCCGAATCTCTCTCACTTCATGCGGCCATCATTGTAAACAATAGGGAACTTTGCGTATATGTTCAACTGACTACGTCACGCTACTTCCGGTAGGGGCAAGCCTTTTTTTTTTTTTATCAGATACCTAAAGTTGCGATCTTTATCGTCGTTGTTTTATACTAAATCCTTTCAGCAAAAATATGGCAATATCGCGAAATGATCAAGTATGACACATAGAATAGATCTGCTATCCCCGTTTGAATAAAAAAAAATAATTTCAGTATGCCTTTAAGTTGTATGCTCTTTCTGTCAAAAAAAACCCCTGTTTTTTTAATGGAAAAAACACAAAATATGCAATATTTTCACCCAATAAAATTTTTAAGAGGAATATTTCAGATTATATAATAATTGGAGCCTTAAAAAGGTCAATAACACCATTGATTTTAATTCATTATTATTTTTTGAGCAATGAAACTTCAAAACAAATCACACAAAAATGATTGGGGAACCAAAAGGGTTAAAGTGTTAAAAAATAATTTTTACTGTTTACTTTTAACCCAATAATCTCCAGATCAACTTCAGATCTATCCGTCGATTATACGTTGTGTTGTTGTTTATGTTTTTTGTTTGTTCGTTTTAGGCCCTTCTTTAAAAAAAAAAAAAAAAAAAAAAAAAGCTCAATTTTTTTTATATGGCAAACACAAAATATGCAACATTTTCCCCAAAAAAATATCTCAAAGTGCAATATTTAATGTGACGTCATTGGAGCCTTGGATAGGTCAATAATTCATAACATTGATTTTGATTCATTATTATTTTTATTTTACCGATATTATCGGCTGATATATGCGTTAAAATGTAATATCGGAAATTATCGGTATCGTTTTTTTTTATTATCGGTATCGTTTTTTGTTTGTTTGTTTTTTTAATTAAATCAACATAAAAAACACAAGATACACTTACAATTAGTGCACCAACCCAAAAAACCTCCCTCCCCCATTTACACTCATTGTTTCTTTCTGTTATTAATATTGTGGTTCCTACATTATATATCAATATATATCAATACAGTCTGCAAGGAATACAGTCCGTAAGCACACATGATTGTGCGTGCTGCTGGTCCACTAATAGTACTAACCTTTAACAGTTAATTTTACTAATTTTCATTCATTACTAGTTTCTATGTAACTGTTTTTGTATTGTTGTACTTGCTTTTTTATTCAATAAAATGTTTTTAATTTATTTATCTTATTTTACTAATTTTAAAAAAAAGTACCTTATCTTCACCATACCTGGTTGTCCAAATTAGGCATAATAATGTGTTAATTCCACGACTGCATATATCGGTTGATATCGGTATCGGTTGATATCGGTATCGGTTGATATCGGTATCTGTAATTAAAGAGTTGGACAATATCGGTATATCGGATATCGGCAAAAAGCCATTATTGGACATCCCTAGAAATAATGATTTGTCTTTGTTAGAAATATAGCTTGGTCCAATTTGTTATATATTCTAACAAAGTGTAGATTGGATTTTAACCTATTTAAAACATGTCATCAAAATTCTAAAATTAATCTTAATCAGGAAAAATTACTAATGATGTTCGTTCCATAAATTATTTTTTTAATTTTTTCAAAAAGATTCAAATTAGCTAGTTTTTCTCTTCTTTTTTTTCAGTTGAATTTTGAATTTTAAAGAGTCGAAATTGAAGATAAACAATGTTTCAAAATTTAATTGTCATTTTTTCCGTGTTTTCTCCTCTTTTAAACCGTTCAATTAAGTGTGAATATCATTAATTATTAATAATAACATAGAGTTAAAGGTAAATTGAGCAAATTGGCTATTTCTGGCAACTTATTTAAGTGTGTATCAAACTGGTAGCCCTTCGCATTAATCACTACCCAAGAAGTAGCTCTTGGTTTCAAAAAGGTTGGTGACCCCTGCTCTAGATCAACATTAGGTCTATCTGTCAATATAACATTTTTAAAGATTTAAAGGCCTACTGAAAGCCACTACTACCGAACATTTGATCGCTTGCTATAACTAGCTCGAGCTAGGAGCTAGGAGCTAGCATAACAAACACCTAGGTGTTTGTTATGCGGGATTAATTTGTGGCATATTAAATATAAGCCTGGTTGTGTTGTGGCTAATAGAGTATATATATGTCTTGTGTTTATTTACTGTTGTAGTCATTCCCAGCTGAATATCAGGTCACCCCCGGCTCTCACAGCATCTTACCTATCTGAATCGCTTCCACTCCCCACCAGTCCTTCACTTGCGTTTTCCTCATCCACAAATCTTTCATCCTCGCTCAAATTAATGGGGAAATCGTCGCTTTCTCGGTCCGAATCTCTCTCACTTCTGGCGGCCATCATTGTAAACAATAGGGAACTTTGCGTATATGTTCAACTGACTACGTCACGCTACTTCCGGTAGGGGCAAGCCTTTTTTTTTTATATCAGATACCAAAAGTTGCGATCTTTATCGTCGTTGTTTTATACTAAATCCTTTCAGCAAAAATATGGCAATATCGCGAAATGATCAAGTATGACACATAGAATAGATCTGCTATCCCCGTTTGAATAAGAAAAATTCATTTCAGTAGGCCTTTAAGTCGTATGCTATTTTTGTCCAAAAAAAACCCTGTTTTTTTAATGGAAAAAACACAAAATATGCAATATTTTCACCCAATAAAATTTTTAAGAGGAATATTTCAGATTATATAATAATTTAGAGCCTTAAAAAGGTCAATAACTCATAACGCCATTGATTTTAATTCATTATTATTTTTTGAGCAATGAAACTTCAAAACAAATCACACAAAAATTATTGGGGAACCAAAAGGGTTAAAGTGTTAAAGTGTTAAAAAATAATTTTTACTGTTTACTTTTAACACAATAATCTCGAGATCAACTTCAGATCTATCCGTCGATTATACGTTGTGTTGTTGTTTATGTTTTTTGTTTGTTCGTTTTAGGCCCTTCTTTAAAAACTAAAAAAAAAAAAAGGCTACATTTTTTTTATATGGCAAACACAAAATATGCAACATTTTCCCCCAAAAAATATCTCAAAGTGCAATATTTAATGTGACGTCATTGGAGCCTTGGATAGGTCAATAATTCATAATAACATTGATTTTGATTCATTATTATTTTTTAAAGAAAGAAAGTGTTATTAGAGTAAAACATTGCAACATTTTCTTGTTACATTTCACCTGTTTGCTCTTTTATACCACTTTTTATGTTTTTAATGTTTTTAATCATATTTTAAAATGGGCCGTGGGGCCATTAAAAAATGACCCTTTGGACACCCCTGTCCTAAATAGTACAATCCTACGTTAAATAAAAAGATAATACAACAAATCCTTTTCAACTTATATTCAATTAAATAGACTGCAAAGACAAGATATTTCATGTTCACACTGAGAAACTTTGTTATTTTTCTGCAAATATTAGCTCATTTGGAATTTGATGGCTACGACATGTTTCAAAAAATCTGGCGCAAGTGGCAAAAAACAGTGAGAAAGTTGAGGAATGCTCATCCGAGACTTATTCGGAACATCCCACAGGTGAACAGGCTAATTGGGGGACAGGTGGGGTGCCGTGATTGGGTAAGAGTTGTTTTAGTTATATTGTAAAACTTACAAACGTTGCTCAGAGCCATGAATGAAGAATCCATATGAGTAGAAACGCTACGGATGGCTAGAAGACTGAACGGTTGAAAAAAAAAAAAAAAAAAAAAACACTGCCAGGAAATGGAGTGAACTCATCCAAAGGACGGCGCCTGGCACGGACAATAAAACACCTTCTTAGTGTATTTGCTTTGTTTTTTTGTTCAAACAAAACTTTTTATCATAGCTGTCAGCCAAGAATCAATCAATCAATCAATGTTTACTTATATAGCCCTAAATCCCGAGTGTCTCAAAGGGCCGCGCAGGCCACAGCGACACCCTCGGCTCAGATCCCACATCAGAAAAATCCATAAATCAGCCACACCGTTTTAAAAGCCGCAGGGTTCAAAGTGTAGGGGGGAAAAAAGTAGCGGCTTCTAGTCCGTAAAATACGGTAATGAATAATACACCAGTCAATCGTCTCAGTTTTTAAAAACAAAAAATGAAGTCAGTGTTTGAGGCCAAAACAGGAATAAAATATAAAATATATATATATAATTATAAATATAAATATAAATATAAATATCTGTGTTTGTGTGAACATTTCCTGTTAGCTTGTGCTCCGAGAGCAAAGTTAAGTTAAGTTAAAGTACCGATGATTGTCACACACACACTAGGTGTGGTGAAATTTGTCCTCTGCATTTGACCCATCACCCTTGATCACCCCCTGGGAGGCGAGGGGAGCAGTGAGCAGCAGCGGTGGCCGCGCCCAGGAATAATTTTTTGTTGATTTAACCCCCAATTCCAACCCTTGATGCTGAGTGCCAAGCAGGGAGGTAATGGCTCCCATTTTTACAGTCTTTGGTATGACTCGGCCGGGGTTTGAACTCACCACCTACCCGTCTCAGGGCGGACACTCTGACCACTAGGCCACTGAGTAAGAGACAAAGATGTGACCTTTCTCAGCCTCTCAATAACGTGCACTCATTATCATCATCGGATACAGCTCTTGTCACAAAGCGTGCGGGGGTACCTACGTGACAGGTGAGCGCAGGGGCGTGCACGTGAGCGCACGGGCGTGCACGTGAGCGCACGGGCGTGCACGTGAGTGCACGAGCGTGGACGTTAAGGACACCGAGGGCTTCGCACTGATCTCATTGTCGCTCCTGCTGACTCAGCATCCTGCCAGCGAGCTGCTGACCCAAAACTGTTCCCTCGCTTCCCCGGGAAGCCCCTCCTGCTCGTGTGTGTGTGTGTGTGTGTGTGTGTGTGTGTGTGTGTGTGTGTGTGTGTGTGTGTGTGTGTGTGTGTGTGTGTGTGTGTGTGTGTGTGTGTGTGTGTGTGTGTGATAAAGAGGGAGTAAAGGCTGAGTCGGCACCTTTACAGATAGTACAGTAGTATGGATGTTGAATAGTCACACTACTTGTCCGCCAAGAAGACATGGAGGTGTTTTATGGCAGGAAGGAGGTCCATCCCTCCATCATCTTCCGCTTATCCGAGGTCGGGTCGCGGGGGCAGCAGCCTAAGCAGGGAAGCCCAGACTTTCCTCTCCCCAGCCACTTCGTCCAGCTCTTTCCAGGGGATCCCGAGGCGTTCCCAGGCCAGCCGGGAGACATAGTCTTCCCAACGTGTCCTGGGTCTTCCCCGTGGCCTCCTACCGGTCGGACGTGCCCTCAACACCTCCCTAGGGAGGCGTTCGGGTGGCATCCTGACCAGATGCCCGAACCACCTCATCTGACTCCTTTCGATGTGGAGGAGCAGCGGATTTACTTTGAGCTCCCCCCGGATGGCAGAGCTTCTCACCCTATCTCTAAGGGAGAGCCCCGCCACCCGGTGGAGGAAACTCATTTCGGCCGCTTGTACCCGTGATCTTGTCCTTTCGGTCGTAACCCAAAGCTCATGACCATAGGTGAGGATGGGAACGTAGATCGACCGGTAAATTGAGGGAACGTAGATCGACCGGTAAATTGAGAGCTTTGCCTTCCGGCTCAGCTCCTTCTTCACCGCTACGGATGGCCAGACGGTTCACCGGACGGAGGGACTGATGGACGGTGTGTCGCTGTCTTCTAGTGCTACGGACAGACGGACGGACGGACGGTGTGTCGCTGCCTACTAGCGCTACGGACGGACAAACGGACGGACAGTCCGACGGACGAAGGGACGGACGGTGTGTCACTGTCTTGTAGCGTTACGGGCGGACGGACAGACAGGCGGTCCGACGGACGGACAGAGAGACAGCTTCTCACCCTATCTCTAAGGGAGAGCCCCGCCACCCGGCGGAGGAAACTCATTTGGGCCGCTTGTACCCGTGATTTTGTCCTTTCGGTCATAACCCAAAGCTCATGACCATAGGTGAGGATGGGAATGTAGATCGACCGGTAAATTGAGATCTTTGCCTTCCGGCTCAGCTCCTTCTTCACCGCTACGGATGGCCAGACGGTTCACCGGACGGAGTGACTGATGGACGGTGTGTCGCTGTCTTCTAGTGCTACGGACAGACGGACGGACGGACGGTGTGTCGCTGTCTACTAGCGCTACGGACGGACAAACGGACGGACAGTCCGACGGACAGTCCGACGGACGAAGGGACGGACGGTGTGTCACTGTCTTGTAGTGCTACGGGCGGACGGACAGACGGGCGGTCCGACGGACGGACAGAGAGACAGCTTCTCACCCTATCTCTAAGGGAGAGCCCCGCCACCCGGTGGAGGAAACTCATTTCGGCCGCTTGTACCCGTGATCTTGTCCTTTCGGTCATAACCCAAAGCTCATGACCATAGGTGAGGATGGGAACGTAGATCGACCGGTAAATTGAGAGCTTTGCCTTCCGGCTCAGCTCCTTCTTCACCACAACGGATCGATACAGCGTCCGCATTACTGAAGACGCCGCACCGAACCGCCTGTCGATCTCACGATCCACTCTTCCCTCACTCGTGAACAAGACTCCTAGGTTCTTCAACTCCTCCACTTGGGTCAGGGTCTCCTCCCCAACCCGGAGACGGCACTTCACCCTTTTCCGGGCGAGAACCATGGACTCGGACTCGGAGGTGCTGATTCTCATGACGGAAGGAGTTGTGTTACAAAAAAAAGATGGACGTGTCATACCTTTGTCAATAAAGTTTGGATTCATTCTTTAATTGTTTTTACGTTACGAGTGACTTTAGTTATGATCGATCAACTTATATTTACACTTGCAGGACAATTAAGAAACGATGTGACACTCTGCATTACTTTCAGTGAAGTTACTGGTACAGGTGAGTGAGTTCTACTTCCTGTGCATACAGGTGACGTGTTTTATGGCGCTAATAACGTTGTTGCACTCGAGGCAGGGAAGGTCTGAGGTGTTGTGACTTTAATGCACACACCTGGGCAAGGGGCGGCAGGTAAGGTGCGCTATACGTTCATCTGTCATCGCTGTCTTCTAGCGCCACGTACGGACGGACGTCAGACGGACGTCAGACGGCCCAACGAACCGACGGAGCGACGGACGGTTTGTCACTGTCTTCTAGCGCTACGGACAGACGGTCCAACTGATGGACGGACGGTGTGTCGTGTCTTCTAGCGCTACGGACGGTTCGACGGATGGAGGGACTGACGGACGATGTGTCGCTGTGTTCTAGTGCTAAGGACGGACAAACGGATGGACGGACAGAGGGATGGACGGACGGTGTGTCACTGTCTTCTAGCGCTACGGACGGACGGACGGACGGTCCGACAGACAGAAGGAAGGACGGACGGTGTGTCGCTGTCTTCTAGCGCTACAGACGGACAAACGGACGGACGGTGTGTCGCTGTCTTCTCGCGCTACAGACGGACAAACGGACGGACGGTGTGTCGCTGTCTTCTAGCGCTACGGACGGACAAATGGACGGACGGTCCGACGGATGGACGGTGTGTCGCTGTCTTCTAGCGCTACGGATGGACGGTCCAACGGATGGACGGATGGTGTGTCGGTGTCTTCTAGTGTTACAGACGGTTCGATGGATGGAGGGATTGACGGACGGTGTGTCGCTGTCTTCTGGCGCTGCGGACGGACAAGCGGACGGACAGACGGAGGGATGGACGGACGGTGTGTCACTGTCTTCTAACGCTATAGACGGACGGGCGGACGGTCCGACAGACAGTAGGACGGACGGACGGTGTGCCATTGTCTTCTAGCGCTAAGGACGGTCCGGCGGACGGACGGTGTGTTGCTGTCTTCTAGCGCTACGGACGGACAAATGGACGGACGGTCCGACGGATGGACGGTGCGTCGCTGTCTTCTAGCGCTACGGATGGACGATCCAACGGATGGACGGATGGTGTGTCGGTGTCTTCTAGTGTTACAGACGGTTCGATGGATGGAGGGACTGACGGACGGTGTGTCACTGTCTTCTGGCGCTGCGGACGGACAAGCGGACGGACAGACGGAGGGATGGACGGACGGTGTGTCACTGTCTTCTAACGCTATAGACGGACGGGCGGACGGTCCGACAGACAGTAGGACGGACGGACGGTGTGCCATTGTCTTCTAGCGCTAAGGACGGTCCGGCGGACGGACGGTGTGTCGCTGTCTTCTAGCGCTAGGGACGGACAGACGGTCTAACGGATGGCGTGTCGCTGTCTTCTAGCACTGCGGACGGAGGGACTAACGGATGGTATGGTGCTGTCTTCTAGTGCTACGGACGGACGGTTCGACGAACGGATGGACGGACGGTGTGTTGCTGTCTTGTAGCGCTACGGACGGACGAACGGACAGACGGCCGGACAGACGGGCGATCCGACGGATGGAGGGACGGAAGGAGAGACGAACGGAGAGACGGACAGAAAGACGGACGGAGAGACGGAGAGACGGACAGAGAGACGGACGGATGGACGGTGTGTCGTTGTCTTCTAGTCCTACGGACGGATGGACGGTGTGTGGCTGTCTTGTAGCGCTACGGACGGACGGACAGAGAGACGGACAGACGGACGGTGTGTCGCTGTCTTGTAGCGCTACAGACGGACGGACAGGGGCGGTCCGACGGACGGACGGACGAAGGGACGGTGTGTCGCTGTCTTCTAACACTGTGGACGGACGGACAGTCTGTCATTGTCTTGTAGCGCTACGGACGGATGGACGGTGTGTTGCTGTCTTCTAGTGCTACTGACGGACGGGCGGTCTGATGGACGGACGAAAGGATGGACGGACGGACGTACGGAGTGTCACTGTGTTCTAGCGCTACAGATGGTCCGACGGACGGACGGACGGACACACGCACACACAGCAGGGGGGGAGGACAGTGGCTGCTCAGTATGCAGCCCTGACATTGTCCACATCTGATACGGGACATTAGCCCCTAACTCCGCCCACACACCACTGCCCTTCACTTGATGTTAATAGAGAAATATGACACAGCACATCATTTGTCTTTGTTAGCATGGCAGCTGATTTAAATGCATGTGTTTACCTCCTGCAGACAGGTGAGGACAGGGGGCAGGGCGGTGTGTGTGTATTAAGGGATGCAAGCATCTCATTCAGATTTATTGATCCTGTCCACCTCCCAACAAGAACACACACACACAGTGTGTGACACTAGAACACACCCTCATTACACAAGAAACATGTTTAGAAAGTTGATCAAGTGTTGCTTGATTGTGTAATAATTCATCCATTACACACCCTCAATTCTTACAACATGTTCCAGTTCACTGGTGTGCTCTCAAAGAGACAAGTTAACTGGTATTGTCTTAAAGAGACAAGTTCACTAGTATTGTCTTAAAGAGACAAGTTCACTGGTATGGTCTTAAAGAGTAAAGTTCACTGGTATTGTCTTAAAGAGACAAGTTCACTGGTATGGTCTTAAAGAGACACGTTTACTGGTATGGTCTCAAAGAGACAAGTTCTCAGGTATGGTCTTAAAGAGACAAGTTCACTGGTATGGTCTTATAAAGAGACACGTTCACTGGTATGGTCTCAAAGAGACAAGTTCACTGGTATGGTCTTAAAGAGACAAGTTCACTGGTATGGTTTCAAAGAAACAAATTCACTGGTATGGTCTTAAAGAGACAAGTTCACAGGTATGGTCTCAAAGAGACAAGTTCACTGGTATGGTCTTACAGAGACAAGTTCACTGGTATGGTCTTAAAGAGACAAGTTCACTGGTATGGTCTTAAAGAGACAAATTCACTGGTATGGTCTCAAAGAGACAAGTTCACTGGCATGGTCTCAAAGAGACAAGTGCACTGGTATGGTCTTAAAGAGACAAGTTCACTGGTATGGTCTTAAAGAGACAAGTTCACTGGTATGGTCTCAAAGAGACAAGTGCACTGGTATGGTCTTAAAGAGACAAGTTCACTGGTATGGTCTTAAAGAGACAACGTCACTGGTATGGTCTCAAAGAGACAAGTTCATTGGTATGGTCTTAAAGAGACAAGTTCACTGGTATGGTCTTAAAGAGACAAGTTCACTGGTATGGTCTTAAAGAGACAAGTTCACTGGTATTGTCTTAAAGAGACAAGTTCACTGGTATGGTCTTAAAGAGACAAGTTCACTGGTATGGTCTTAAAGAGGCAAGTTCACTGGTATGGTCTTAAAGAGACAAGTTCACTGGCATGGTCTCAAAGAGACAAGTTCACAGGTATGGTCTTAAAGAGACAAGTTCACTGGTATGGTCTCAAAGAGACAAGTTCACTGGTATGGTCTTTAAGAGACAAGTTCACTGGTATGGTCTTAAAGAGACAAGTTCACTGGTATGGTCTTACAGAGACAAGTTCACTGGTATGGTCTTACAGAGACAAGTTCACTGGTATGGTCTTAAAGAGACAAGTTCATGCACTAAGCAAAGAGAACATATTATGCTAGATCCACTCGAAGTCCATTGCACCGGTCCCCTCCAAGGTTTTTCATTGTCCCATTGGGTTGAGTTTTTCCTTGCACTGATGTGGGATCTGAGCCGAGGATGTCGTTGTGGCTTGTGCAGCCCTTTGAGACACTCGTGATTTAGGGCTATATAAGTAAACATTGATTGATTGATTGATCTTGTTCTTCTGTTATAATGTTTGCCCGCTCATAGAGTGTTCTCACCACTGATAGTTTGTGTGCTGTGGGATGTTCCGAGGTCCAGAGTAGATATTGGTGGGTGTGTGTTGGTTTTGGATGAACAGTAATGTTTTGACTGCCGTCTTTCTGTCGGTACCAGCTTCTGTCCGAGCTTTGAGGGTCTTCTAACCCCGCACAATGTGTGCGTTTCTTTCAACTGTTTGGTATTCGCGCATTCTTTCATCAGTCCTGCCATTAATCCATAAATCAATGGGTCAATGCCACGGAGCCTGGAAGCTCTCAGCCATATCGACCTGTCATGGAAAACCACGATGATCACTGGGCTTTTCATGCAAAAACTCCACCTCGACATCCGTCAAGGTACCAAGTACTGTGGACAAACGTCACAGGTGATTCTTTTGAGCAATGCTCGGCCGGTCGTCGGGTTCCGGGTGGGGCGCAGATGAATCATCCGAGCGGTTCTAAGAGTGGCATAGTGTGAAGCTATTGATCTGCGGGCCACATTGTCATGCATGTAAACAGTCTGGCATTACTGGGCACACTTTGTCATGTGTGGAATGTCAAAGCTCATACATTACACTGTTAAAACACCCTCATCACTCCATGCTAATGCTACACTTCACCAATATGCCCTCCAATGTGCACTATATTGTGTGTGTGTGTGTGCGTTACACTACTATATATATTGCTCAATCCACTTTAGGGCTGATTATGAGGGTGTAGATTGATAGTAGGCCTTGACACACTCTTTAATCATATTGGCATTTCCGCCGCAAAGAGAAATGGTAGTTATTATGGACTAGCATGGTGACATCATGTAGCGGCTTTAGTTCACACCCTGAGAAGGCTCGGAGTAAAAGCCCATGTCTGGCATGTGGATAAGAACTAACGTGAATGTGTGAGGAATATTAGAATGTGTAGGGTTAGGGTTTACTAAGATCCAAACACCACGCGGTAAACAGTGTGTGCAATCTATAAAATGGTGTGTTCTACTAGTGGCCGTGTTGTGTGCCTAATGCGGCCCCCCGAGTCAAAAAGTTTGGACCCCGCTGCATTGAAATAATAATAATAATAATAACAATAATAGATTTTATTTGCAAAAGCACTTTACATTGAGCAAACAACCTCAAAGTGCTACAGTGCATTTAAAAAACACAAAAACAACAACGCTAAAACCACAAATAGCTGCCCCCAACAAGTAAAATAAATAGTAAAATAAATAGTAAAAATAGCTAGAAGTAGCACACACAAATCTAAAAAAAGGCTTTTTTAAAAAGAAGGGTTTTTAAGCCTTTTTTAAAAAGCATCCACAGTCTGTGGTGCCCTCAGGTGGTCAGGGAGAGCGTTCCACAGACTGGGAGCGGCGGAGCAGAAAGCCCGGTCTCCCATAGTCCGGAGCTTTGTCCTCGGAGGTTGGAGGAGGTTAGCCTGTCCGGAGCGGAGGTGTCGTGTGGAGGATTTGGGGGTGAGCAGTTCTTTGAGGTAGAGGGGGGGCATTTCCATGGTGGCACTTTTAACTTGTGTGCAACAATAAATAAATACTGGAAAATTCCCGCGGAAATTTGAATGTGCCTGCTATCTGTGCCCCTGGACCATCCGTGCCGTCGTGCTTTTAAGATGGTACAGAGTGTCTGAATCCGCTTACATTAAAATGCTAACATTTAGCATGTGTGCAAACGTTAGCATGACGACAGTTAGCATGTGTCATATACCAAGTTATATGACTCTGGTGTAAACGGTTGCAACGAGATCAAAAAGTTTGAGATTTAGCCGACTTTCTTGGCTTTGAGGGCCACCAGAAGCCACATGGAGACACATGAGCGCCATAAAAGTGACATTTTCTGAGAGAGGACATGTGTGTCAACGTTTTCACCGAAACACACGACAGTGGCACAAAAAGGTGTGGCTGTAAGGACAGGTTGTCCACCGAAGAAAAGCACATTTTCCGGGGCTTCCATTCTCTGGAAAATTAGAGTATGGCCAACCCAGCCAAAGCCAAACGTTGCACGTGAAAACTTTTTCGCCAGGGTTAAAGTAGACAACAGTGTGAACAAAACGAGACGTTAATCACCGAGCTACGTAAAAGCATGGCTGAGCCACAAGAGGCGGTAACCTCGCAGGTTGGAACGATCTGTTGGAAATAATCCGTGATTATAAAGGTGCATACCCATTCAATTGGCCCATTTTTTTTTGTTTATTCATGAATAGCGTTGCCATGGTAACACGAAATGCTCCCAATTTACAGTACCCCCCTCGGCGCGAACGAGACCTTTCCGACGCTATAACATATGTGGGAGTTCGTTGCCCGGTTCGTCACGTATTAAGCGGAAGAGAAACATGCGGAACGATAATAAAGTTTGAAATATGAGCAATAATAGGTGGCCTACTCAGTGGCCTAGTGGTTAGAGTGTCCGCCCTGAGATCGGTAGGTTGTGGGTTCAAACCCCGGCCGAGTCATACCAAAGACTATAAAAATGGGAGCCATTACCTCCCTGCTTGGCACTCAGCATCAAGGTGTCACGGCATTGTACATACAGTCCCCTGGTGTCTGTTGCCGTCATCTCCCTTAGTAAACCATAACACAAGGGTTGGAATTAGGGGTTAAATCACCAAAAATGATTCCCGGGCGCGGCACCGCTGCTGCTCACTGCTCCCCTCACCTCCCAGGGGGTGAACAAAGGGATGGGTCGAATGCAGAGGACTAATTTCACCAC
>NC_084733.1:6193085-6208085 GCF_033978785.1 Entelurus aequoreus | reverse complement strand
ATCTTCATTATTTACTTCACTCCCACTGGGAGGAGGCCCCGCGGCAGACCAAGGACCAGATGGGGGGATTACATCTCCTCTCTGGCCTGGGAACGCTTCGGGATTCCCCAGGAGGAAGTCGCAAATGTTGCTCTGGAGAGGGAAGTCTGGGGGTCTTTGCTGGAGCTGCTGTCCCCGCGACCCGATTCCGGATAAGCGGTTGAAGATGGATGGATGGATGGATATTTACTTCAAGTTATTACAGTATGTCTCTATGAACATATATATTTTATGGTTTTATTAATTTTGGCCAAAGGGGGTGCATTTCAATTTCTTACACACACTTGTTATTTCATATGTTGACCAGAATTGTTTAAAAAAATGTTGGCAATTTCATGAAAAAATTCATAATTTTACTCGACAAGTCACATTTTTATAAGAAAACTTCAACATTTTGGCAATATTATAATAACAATCGGAATTTTACTTGGCAAAATGATGACAAAAATCATAATTTTACTCCAAAACTGTCACTATTTTACAACGACAACAAACAAATTGGCAATATTGTGATAAAAGTCAGAATTGTATGACAAATGTCACCATTTAGCATTAAAAATTAATATATTTACACAAAAAAGTAATAATTTTACAAGAAAATATTGCACTATTACAGAAATAAAAAGAATATGACGAATTGTTCCCAATTTTATAAGAAAAAAGTCGACACATTGTGAGAAAAAGACTGCTTTTAGTTATTTCAAAGAAAAAAGTTTTAATTGTTGTTTAATCTTAATTATTTACTTCAAGTTATTACAGTATGTCTCTATATACATATGTATTTTATTGTTTTATTAATTTTGGCCAAAGGGGGTGCATTTCAATTTTTTACTCACACTTGTTATTTCATATGTTGACCAGAATTTTTTTCATAACATTTTGGCAATTTTATGAAAAAATTAATAATTTTGCTCGACAAGTCACATTTTTATAAGAAAACTTCAAAATTTTGGCAATATTATAATAATAATCGGAATTTTACTTGGCAAAATGATGACAAAAATCATAAATTTACTCCAAAAATGTCACTATTTTACAACGACAACAAACAAATTGGCAATATTGTGATACAAGTCAGAATTGTATGACAAATGTCACCATTTAGCATTAAAAATTAATATATTTACACAAAAAAGTAATAATTTTACAAGAAAATATTGCAATATTACAGAAATAAAAAGAATATGAGGAATTGTTCCCAATTTTATAGGAAAAAAGTCGACACATTGTGAGAAAAAGACTGCTTTTAGCTATTTAAAAGAACAAAGTTTTAATTGTTGTTTAATCTTAATTATTTACTTCAAGTTATTACAGTATGTCTCTATATACATATGTATTTTATTGTTTTATTAATTTTGGCCAAAGGGGGTGCATTTCAATTTTTTACTCACACTTGTTATTTCATATGTTGACCAGAATTTTTTTCATAACATTTTGGCAATTTTATGAAAAAAGTCATAATTTTGCTCGACAAGTCACATTTTTATAAGAAAACTTCAACATTTTGGCAATATTATAATAATAATCGGAATTTTACTTGGCAAAATGATGACAAAAATCATAATTTTACTCCAAAACTGTCACTATTTTACAACGACAACAAAAAATTGGCAATATTGTGATAAAAGTCAGAATTGTATGACAAATGTCACCATTGAGCATTAAAAATTAATATATTTACACAAAAAAGTAATAATTTTACAAGAAAATATTGCAATATTACAGAAATAAAAATAATATGAGGAATTGTTCCCAATTTTATAAGAAAAAAGTCGACACATTTTGAGAAAAAGACTGCTTTTAGCTATTTAAAAGAAAAAAGTTTTAATTTTTTTTTTATCTTAATTATTTACTTCAAGTTATTACAGTATGTCTCTGTATACATATGCATTTTATTGTTTTATTAATTTTGGCCAAAGGGGGTGCTTTTCAATTTTTTACTCACATTTGTTATTTCATATGTTGACCAGAATTTTTTTCATAACATTTTGGCAATTTTATGAAAAAACTCATAATTTTGCTCGACAAGTCACATTTTTATAAGAAAACTTAAACATTTTGGCAATATTATAATAATAATCGGAATTTTACTTGGCAAAATGATGACAAAAATCATAATTTTACTCCAAAAATGTCACTATTTTAAAACGACAACAAACAAATTGGCAATATTGTGATAAAAGTCAGAATTTTATGACAAATGTCACCATTTAGCATTAAAAATTAATATATTCACACAAAAAAGTAATAATTTTACGAGAAAATATTGCAATATTACAGAAATAAAAACAATGTGATATATTGTTCCCAATTTGTGAGAAAAAGACTGTTTTTAGTTATTTAAAAAAAAAAGTGTAATTGGTTTTTAATTTTAATTATTTACTTCGTTTTTACAGTATGTCTCTATATACAGTACATATTTATTTTATTGTTTTATTAATTTTGGCCAAAGGGGGTGCATTTAAATTTCTTACACACACTTGTTATTTCATATGTTGACCATAATTTTTTTCATAAGATTTTGGCAATTTTATGAAAAAAGTCATAATTTTACTCGACAAGTCACATTTTTATATGAAAACTTCAACATTTCGGCAATATTATAATAATAATCGGAATTTTACTTGGCAAAATGATGACAAAAATCATAATTTTACTCAAAAAAATGTCACTATTTTACAACAACAACAAACAAATTGGCAACATTGTGATAAAAGTCAGAATTGTATGACAAATGTCACCATTTAGCATTAAAAATTAATATATTTACACAAAAAAGTAATAATTTTACAAGAAAATATTGCAATATTACAGAAATAAAAAGAATATGAGAAATTGTTCCCAATTTTATAAGAAAAAAGTCGACACATTGTGAGAAAAAGACTGCTTTTAGTTATTTAAAAGAAAAAAGTTGTAATTGTTTTTTAATCTTAATTATTTACTTCAAGTTATTACAGTATGTCTCTATATACATATGTATTTTATTGTTTTATTAATTTTGGCCAAAGGGGGTGCATTTAAATTTCTTACACACACTTGTTATTTCATATGTTGACCAGAATTGTTTTATAAAGTTTTGGCAATTTTATGAAAAAAAGTCATAATTTTACTCGACAAGTCACATTTTTATAAGAAAACTTCAACATTTTGGCAATATTATAATAACAATCGGAATTTACTTGGCAAACTGATGACAAAAATCATAATTTTACTCCAAAAATGTCACTATTTTACAACGACAACAAACAAATTGGCAATATTGTGATAAAAGCCAGAATTTTATGACAAATGTCACCATTTAGCATTAAAAATTAATATATTTACACAAAAAAGTAATTATTTTACGAGAAAATATTGCAATATTACAGAAATAAAAACAATGTGATATATTGTTCCCAATTTGTGAGAAAAAGACTGCTATTAGTTATTTTTAAAAACAATGTGTAATTGGTTTTTAATTTGTATTATTTACTTCGTTTTTACAGTATGTCTCTATATACAGTACATATTTATTTTATTGTTTTATTAATTTTGGCCAAAGGGGGTGCATTTCAATTTCTTACACACACTTGTTATTTCATATGTTGACCAGAATTTTTTTATAAAATTTTGGCAATTTTATGAAAAAAGTCATAATTTTACTCGACAAGTCACATTTTCATAAGAAAACTTAAACATTTTGGCAATATTATAAGAACAATCGGAATTTTACTTGGCAAAATGATGACAAAAATCATAATTTTACTCCAAAAAATGTCACTATTTTACAACAACAACAAACAAATTGGCAATATTGTGATGAAAGTCAGAATTTTATGACAAATGTCACCATTTAGCATTAAAAATTAATATATTTACACAAAAAAGTAATAATTTTACGAGAAAATATTGCAATATTACAGAAATAAAAAACATATGAGAAATTGTTTCCAATTTTATAAGAAAAAAGTCGACACATTGTGAGAAAAAGACTGCTTTTAGTTATTTAAAAAAAAAAATGTAATTGGTTTTTAATCTTCATTATTTACTTCAAGTTATTACAGTATGTCTCTATATACATATTTATGTTATTGTTTTATTACTTTTGGCCAAAGGGGGTGCATTTCAATTTCTTACACACACTTGTTATTTCATATGTTGACCAGATTTTTTTTCATAAAATGTTGCCAATTTTATGAAAAAAGTCATAATTTTACTCGACAAGTCACATTTTTAAAAGAAAACTTAAACATTTTGGCAATATTATAATAGTAATCGGAATTTTACTTGGCAAAATTATGACGGAAATCATAATTTTACAAAAAAAATGTCACTATTTTACAAAAACAACAAACAAATTGGCAATATTGTGATAAAAGTCAGAATTGTATGACATCTGTTTAGCTTTGTCAACAATCAGTGGGGAAAATAGCAACAAATCAAGCATGACCTTCTTACACTTGCACTTTATGAACGTCATTATATTGAAAGTTTTCTCAGGTTAAAAAAAACATTATTTTTTTCATTGGGAGAGTTCCTTCTTCAAAGGAAACCTGCAGTTATCAAGTATGATGTAAGAGAGCTTAGATCTAATGAAGTCAGCGTTGAGGCTGATGTAAATGCTTGTCCTAATAAAAGGCTGCCTAGTTGGCAGCAGATTGAAGTGCTCGTTAGAATCAGGCTCAACGCCGGGCATCTCCGGTCCGAGAGGGTTTGTGTGCGTCGGACACGACGCAACATGAAAGCGGGGCTGGGGGTCACCTCTACAGAACTAGAATATTCAGACCCTCCTTAGGCTGTTCACCGTGAATTTGAATGTTGAGTAGAACTAAAGCATGTTTCTTATCTGTTATCAATCAATCAATCCATCAATGTTTATTTATATAGCCCTAAAATCACAAGTGTCTCAAAGGGCTGCACAAGCCACGACGACATCCTCGGTTCAGAGCCCACATAATGGCAAGGAAAAACTCACAACCCAGTGGGATGTCAATGTGAATGACTATGAGAAACCTTGGAGAGGACTATTTTTTCACCCTTTTTTCTATCTACTACTCCTCCCACATTTTTCAACCAACTTCAAGCGTTCCACTGTCAAAACATTCCTCTTAATCGGGACAAAAAACGAAGTTGTTTTTTGAACTGGAAAAATCCTCAGTTTTCCCGAAATTCTATAATACCATTTGTCAATTAAAAATGTTACTACTTCAACATTTCTCGACCGATTTGAAAAATGTTAACACCAACCATTTCAACTCATTCACAACATTCAAAATATGTTAGCATTTTCCCGCAAAAATTTCCCGCTTTTCCCGAAATTTCCATGAAATTCCCATTGAAAAGAGAGGGACATTTTTCAAAGTCCCACATTTTTTATCCGATTCAAACCGTTCCAACTTCAAAATATTCAGCCTGTTCAGGAATTGTGTTCTCCCTTTCAACAATTATTAAAAAAAAATCCCGGATTTCAATTCATCCTGGAAATTCAAACAACCATTTTTCCACATTCAACAAATTTCCAGGAATTCCTGGTTTGTTTGTTTTTTAACACTATTTCCAACCTTTTTTAGTGCGATGACTTCTTCCACATTTTCCAACCCACTTCAAGCGTTCCACCGTCAAAACATTCCTCTTAATCGGGACAAAAAACAAAGTTGTTTTTTGAACGGGAAAAATTCCCGGTTTTCCCAAAATTTCAGGAATTCCATAATGCCATTTCTCAATGAAAAAATATTTGAAAAATTCCAACACCAACTCTTTCACAACATTCAAAATTTTAGCATTTTCAAAAAAAATTCCCCCTTTTCCCGAAATTCCCAAATTTCCATGAAATTCCCATGAAAAAGAATGGGACATTTTTCAAAGTTCCACAACTCCCACATTTTTTATCCGATTCAAACCGTTCCAACTTCAAAATATTCAGCCTGTTCAGGAATTGTGTGCTCCCTTTCAAAGATTATATTAAAAAAAATCCCGGATTAAAAATTAATCCTGAAAATTCAAACAACCATTTTTCCATGTTCAACAAATTTTCAGGAATTCTGTTTTTTTTTAAACACTATTTCCAACCTTTTTTAGTGTGATGACGTCTTCCACATTTTTTAACCCACTTCAAGCGTTCCACCGTCAAAACATTCCTCTTAATCAGGACAAAAAAACAAAGTTGTTTTTTTTAACAGGAAAAATTCCCAGTTTTCCCGAAATTCCATGAATTCCATTATGCCATTTCTCAATGAAAAATATTTGAAAAATTCCAACACCAACTCTTTCACAACATTCAAAATGTTTAGCATTTTCAAAAAAAAATCCCGCTTTTCCAGAAATTCCCAAATTTCCATGAAATTCCCATGAAAAAGAATGGGACATTCTTCAAAGTTCCACAACTCCCACATTTTTTATCCGATTCAAACCGTTCCAACTTCAAAATATTCAGCCTGTTCAGGAATTGTGTGCTCCTTTTCAACAATAATTTAAAAAAAATCCCGGATCTCAATTCATCCTGGAAATTCAAACAACCATTTTTCCATGTTCAACAAATTTCCAGGAATTCCTGTTTTTTGTTTTTTTTAACACTATTTCCAACCTTTTTTAGTGCGATGACTTCTTCCACATTTTCCAACCCACTTCAAGCGTTCCACCGTCAAAACATTACTCTTAGTCGGGACAAAAAACAAAGTTGTTTTTTGAACAGGAAAAATTCCCGGTTTTCCCAAAATTTCAGGAATTCCATAATGCCATTTCTCAATGAAAAAATATTTGAAAAATTCCAACACCAACTCATTCACAACATTGAAAATTTTAGCAATTTCAAAAAAATTCCAGTTTTTCCCGAAATTCCCAAATTTCCATGAAATTCCCATTAAAAAGAATGGGACATTTTTCAAAGTCCCACATTTTTTATCCGATTCAAACCGTTCCAACTTCAAAATATTCAGCCTGTTCAGGAATTGTGTGCTCCTTTTCAACAATTATTGAAAAAAAATCCCGGATCTCAATTCATCCTGGAAATTCAAACAACCATTTTTCCATGTTCAACAAATTTCCCGGAATTCCTTTTTTTTTTTTTTAACACTATTTCCAACCTTTTTTTAGTGTGATGACGTCTTCCACATTTTTTAACCCACTTCAAGTGTTCCACCGTCAAAACATTCCTCTTAGTCAGGACAAAAAAACAAAGTTGTTTTTGTAACAGGAAAAATTCCCAGTTTTCCCGAAATTCCATGAATTCCATTATGCCATTTCTCAATGAAAAATATTTGAAAAATTCCAACACCAACTCATTCACAACATTCAAAATTTTAGCATTTTCAAAAAAAAATCCCGCTTTTCCCAAAATTCCATGAAATTCCCATTAAAAAGAATGGGACATTTTTCAAAGTCCCACATTTTTTATCCGATTCAAACCGTTCGAACTTCAAAATATTCAGCTTGTTCAGGAATTGTGTGCTCCTTTTCAACAATTATTTAAAAAAAATCCCGGATCTCAATTCATCCTGGAAATTCAAACAACCATTTTTCCATGTTCAACAAATTTCCAGGAATTCCTGTTTTTTGTTTTTTTTAACACTATTTCCAACCTTTTTTTGTGCGATGACTTCTTCCACATTTTTCAACCCACTTCAAGCGTTCCACCGTCAAAACATTCCTCTTAATCAGGACAAAAAACAAAGTTGTTTTTTGAACAGGAAAAATTCCCGGTTTTCCCAAAATTTCAGGAATTCCATAATGCCATTTCTCAATGAAAAAATATTTGAAAAATTCCAACACCAACTCTTTCACAACATTCAAAATTTTAGCATTTTCAAAAAAAATTCCCGCTTTTCCCGAAATTCCCAAATTTCCATGAAATTCCCATGAAAAAGAATGGGACATTTTTCAAAGTTCCACAACTCCCACATTTTTTATCCGATTCAAACCGTTCCAACTTCAAAATATTCAGCCTGTTCAGGAATTGTGTGCTCCCTTTCAAAGATTATATTAAAAAAAATCCCGGATTAAAAATTAATCCTGAAAATTCAAACAACCATTTTTCCATGTTCAACAAATTTTCAGGAATTCTGTTTTTTTTTAAACACTATTTCCAACCTTTTTTAGTGTGATGACGTCTTCCACATTTTTTAACCCACTTCAAGCGTTCCACCGTCAAAACATTCCTCTTAATCAGGACAAAAAACAAAGTTGTTTTTTTTAACAGGAAAAATTCCCAGTTTTCCCGAAATTCCATGAATTCCATTATGCCATTTCTCAATGAAAAATATTTGAAAAATTCCAACACCAACTCATTCACAACATTCAAAATTTTAGCAATTTTAAAAAAAATTCCAGTTTTTCCCGAAATTCCTAAATTTCCATGAAATTCCCATTGAAAAGAATGGGACATTTTTCAAAGTTCCACAACTCCCACATTTTTTATCAAATTCAAACCGTTCCAACTTCAAAATAAAGAACACACACACACACACACACACACACACACACACACACACACACACACACACACACACACACACACACACACACACACACACACACACACACACACACACACACACACACACACACACACACTCAAAGGCAGTGCATGGGCCAGCCAACATGTTTGGGGGTTGCCTCACACTTAATTGACCCATACAAAGAGACAAACGGGGGTAAAAGCCACACTCACACAGCACACACACCATGGCAGTGTGACTGGGTACACACACACACACGCACACACACACACACACACACACACACACACACACACAATATTAATTAACAATTTTATGCAAATGATGGGTTGGCGTCTAATTATTTCTGTTATTCCGGCAGCAGCTTTGAAGTGCCAGCAGTGGATTTAAATAGAGGGAGATTTCCATCACGTCACAGGAGATTACACACACACACACACACACACACACACACACACACACACACGCACACACACACACACACACACACACACACACACACACACACACACACGCACGCACGAATACATGCAGTTATTCCACCCTGGAGGCAGGAAGCGGCGGTCCACTTGGCGGTGTAAAGAAGTGTGGGAGATGATCATCAGCACATTGTTCATCAGCGTGTTCTAGCAGAGCCTCCATGGCCTGTTTTGGTGTTGGCTTATGGGCCGGTAGTACAACTACATCAACCTTTACAGCACATATTTACACTCGGGGGCCACATTGAGAGAAAAAGAGACTGGGGGGGGCCAATGTGTATGTGTGGATAAATGATATATACACATTTAGATGTACAGTATGTGTGTATAAATGATATATACACATTTAGATGTACAGTATGTGTGTATAAATGATATATACACATTTAGATGTACAGTATGTGTGTATAAATGATATATACACATTTAGATGTACAGTATGTGTGTATAAATGATATATACACATTTAGATGTACAGTATGTGTGTATAAATGATATATACACATTTAGATGTACAGTATGTGTGTATAAATGATATATACACATTTAGCTGTACATTATGTGTTTAACTCCCTTTTTTTCCAGGAACACGAATACCAAAAGTCACAATGTCCCATAGAGTTCTAAAAAAGTCCACCTCAAAAAAACAGAATGGAATTTTAGCGTTTTTTACTGAAAGAACACCCAAAATGTACATGAAAATAAAGAAAGTGGGATTTACAATATTAACTATGAACAAAGTAATGAAAAACATTTTGGTTCTGGTACTAAAATATTGGTATGTGGACAACACTACTACTAAAATATTGGTATGGGGCAACACTACTACTAAAATATTGGTATGGGGACAACACTACTACTAAAATATTGGTATGGGGACAACACTACTACTAAAATATTGGTATGTGAACAACAATACTACTAAAACATTGGTATGTGGACAACACTACTACTAAAATATTGGTATGTGGTCAACACTACTATTAAAATATTGGTATGTGGACAACACTACTACTAAAATATTGGTATGTGGACAACACTACTACTAAAATATTGGTATGTGGACAACACTACTACTAAAACATTGGTATGTGGACAACACTACTACTAAAATATTGGTATGGGGACAACACTACTACTAAAATCTTGGTATGGGGACAACACTACTAATAAAATATTGGTATGTGGACAACCCTACTACTAAAATATTGGTATGGGGACGACAGTACTACTAAAACATTGGTATGTGGACAACACTACTACTAAAATATTGGTATGTGGACAACACTACTACTAAAATATTGGTATGTGGACAACACTACTACTAAAATATTGGTATGTGGACAACACTACTACTAAAATATTGGTATGGGGACAACACTACTACTAAAGTATTGGTATGTGGACAACACTACTACTAAAATATTGGTATGTGGACAACACTACTACTAAAATATTGGTATGGGGACAAAACTACTACTAAAATATTGGTATGGGGACAACACTACTACTAAAACATTGGTATGGGGACAGCACTACTACTAAAATATTGGTATGGGGACAACACTACTACAAAAATATTGGTATGGGGACAGCACTACTACTAAAATATTGGTATGGGGAAAACACTACTACAAAAATATTGGTATGGGGACAACACTACTACTAAAATATTGGTATGTGGACAACACTACTACTAAAATATTGATATGGGGACAACACTACTACTAAACCATTGGTATGGGGACAACACTACTACTAAAATATTGGTATGGGGACAACACTAGTACTAAAATATTGGCATGGGGACAACACTAGTACTAAAATATTGGTATGGGGTCAACACTACTACTAAAACATTGGTATGTGGACAACACTACTACTAAAATATTGGTATGGGGACAACACTACTACTAAAATATTGGTATGGGGACAAGACTACTACTAAAATATTGGTATGTGGACAACACTACTACTAAAATATTGGTATGGGGACAACACTAGTACTAAAATATTGGTATGGGGTCAACACTACTACTAAAACATTGGTATGTGGACAACACTACTACTAAAATATTGGTATGTGGACAACACTACTACTAAAATATTGGTATGGGGACAACCCTACTACTAAAATATTGGTATTGTTACGACCGGGCCGTATGGTGCTGCGAGGTTTGTTCTCCCGGGATGCAAAAGGACGACTCAGGACAGGACTTGCAGGTAGGAACATGATTTATTCTCATAAACCATAAAACGAAGACAGGAACAAACCAAACCAAGCGTGCCTAACACAAGGAAAGCTAGCGGAATAGCTTACAAGGAAAATACTCAGACGGGACTTAGCATAGGCACGTTTGTCTAGTCCCAGAGTTGACTTGGTGGCAAAGAAAGAGCGGCTAACACAAACTCCATCCTACGACAAGTAGTGTGGAGTGACAAGACCACGCTGAAGTCGGACTTTGTTGCGTGCATCTTTTCCCCAGCCTTGAAGTCTGCTCTAGAAAGGCATCGATCCAAGACCAGCTGCCCTGACCGATGGCGGGGAGGAAACCTGGCATTCAGGGCATCGGTACGTGTGCGTGTGTGTGCGGGTGTGTGTGTGTGTGTGTGTGCGGGGAAAGGAGGGCAAGGGTTATTAGTCTGATGAAGCCCTACAGGAAATCGATGGCGTATTGAGAGGAGAAAAATGCCCGGCCCACGGGCGGCTGCACACAAGCACACTTAAGAAGGAGACAAATAGTGGTGTGCTGCGGGTGCGACCCGAGGCAGGCAAAAGGTAGCCAAAACCATCGGGTGATACGTCAAGTTCAAGCACGGGAGCCAATTAGGGGTGAGGGGCCCGAGTGGGAGGCCGGTGTTTGCAAGAGTTTTGTTTATGTATAATGCATGTTTATTCTCTACTTTAAAGGGGCCGAGTAAATAATATATGGGGGGGCTCACAGATAAGGCTGGACTGATTGAATAGTCAAGGAACACACACACACACACACAGAGACACACGCACACACACAGACACACACACACACACACACACACAGTCCATCTCTTGATCTGCACTCGGACCACATTAATTGTTAATAGAGCCGTCTGATTACTAAAGATTATTCCACTGTTTATTCGGATCAATAGAGCGTTGCGCTCCCCGCGGGCCCGCTGGAGATGTTTGAAGGAGCCATTGAGCAAGGAAGCAAGGAACGTCGGTGGTGGTAGGGGGTGGGGGGTGTAAGGGTGTGGGGGTGTAAGGGGGTGGGGGTGTAAGGGTGGGGGTGTAGGGCTTGAAAACGGCAAAACGATTCAAGCAGGGCGGGGCTTAATTGGATTTGTCCGGTAGCGCCTGCTGGATGGAGTCCGGTTCACACTGATCTTTAGTTTGGTTCAACCAAAGACTTAGATTGGTTGGTTCTAGTCTTAGATGGGACAGATCTAGTCTTAGACTTAGATTGGTCACATCTAGTCTTAGACTTAGATTGTTACAGCTAGGCGTAGGCTTAGATTGGTCAGATCGAGTCTTAAACTTAGATTGGTCACATCTAGTCTTAGACTTAGATTGTTACAGCTAGGCGTAGGCTTAGATTGTTACATCTAGGCGTAGGCTTAGATTGGTCAGATCGAGTCTTAAACTTAGATTGGTCACATCTAGTTTTAGACTCAGATTGGTCACATGTAGTCTTAGACTTAGATTGGTCACATCTAGTCTTAGACTTAGATTATTACATCTAGACGTAGGCTTAGATTGGTCAGATCGAGTCTTGAACTTAGATTGGTCACATCTAGTCTTAGACTTAGATTGGTCACATCTAGTCTTAGACTTAGATTGTTACATCTAGGCGTAGGCTTAGATTGGTCAGATCGAGTCTTAAACTTAGATTGTTCACATCTAGTTTTAGACTCAGATAGGTCACATGTAGTCTTAGACTTAGATTGGTCACATCTAGTCTTAGACTTAGATTATTACATCTAGGCGTAGGCTTAGATTGGTCAGATCGAGTCTTAAACTTAGATTGGTCACATCTAGTCTTAGACTTAGATTGGTCACATCTAGTCTTAGACTTAGATTGTTACATCTAGGCGTAGGCTTAGATTGGTCAGATCGAGTCTTAAACTTAGATTGGTCACATCTAGTTTTAGACTCAGATTGGTCATGTCTAGTCTAAGACTTAGATTGGTCACATCTAGTCTTAGACTTACATTGGTCAGACCTAGTCTTAGACTTACATTGGTCACATGTGGTCTTAGACTCAGATTGGTCATGTCTAGTCTAAGACTTAGATTGGTCACATCTAGTCTTAGACTCAGATTGGTCATGTATAGTCTTAGACTTAGATTGGTCACATCTAGTCTTAGACTCAGATTGGCCACATCTAGTCTTAGACTTAGATTGGTCACATCTAGTCTTAGATTCAGATTGGTCACATGTAGTCTTCGACTCAGATTGGCCACATCTAGTCTCAGACTTAGATTGGCCAAATCTAGTCAGATTTAGATTGGTCACGTAGTCTTAGACTGAGATTGGTCATATCTAGTCTTAGACTTAGATTGGCCACATCTAGTCTTAGACTCAGATTGGTCACATGTAGTCTTTGACTCAGATTGGCCACATCTAGTCTCAGACTTAGATTGGCCAAATCTAGTCAGATTTAGATTGGTCACATAGTCTTAGACTGAGATTGGTCATATCTAGTCTTAGTTTTAGATTGGCCACATCTCGTCTCAGACATAGATTGGCCAAATCTAGTCTTAGACTCAAATTCGTCACGTCGTCTTAGACTGAGAATGGTCATATCTAGTCTTAGACTTAGATTGGCCACATCTCGTTTTAGACTGAGATTGGTCACATCTAGTCTTAGACTTAGATTAGTCACGTAGTCTTAGACTGAGATTGGTCACATCTAGTCTTAGATTTATATTGGCCACATCTAGTCTTAGACTTGGATTGGTCAGACCTAGTCTTAGATTGTTCAGATGTAGTCTTGGACTTAGATTGGTTGGTTCTAGTCTTAGACTTTAATTGGTCACATCTAGTCTTAGAGTTAGATTGGCCACATCTAGTCTTAGACTGAGATTGGTCTCATGTGGTCTTAGACTTAGATTGGTCACATCTAGTCTTAAATTTAGATTGGCCACATCTAGTCTTAAACTGAGATTGGTCACATCTAGTCTTAGACTTAGACTGGTCAGACCTAGTCTTAGACTTAGATTGTTCAGATGTAGTCTTAAACTTAGATTGGTTGGTTCTAGTCTTAGACTTAGATTGGTCACATCTAGTCTTAGACAGAGATTGGTCTCATCTAGTCTTAGACTTAGATTGGTCACATCTAGTCTTAGACTTAGATTAGTCATATCTAGTCTTAGAATTAGATTGGTCTCATCTAGTCTTAGACTTAGATTGGTCTCATCTAGTCTTAAACTTAGATTGTTCAGATGTAGTCTTCGACTTAGATTGGTTGGGTCTAGTCTTAGACTTAGATTGGTCACATCTAGTCATAGACTTAGATTGGTCACATCTAGTCGAGCGGCTGGTGCCAAAACCCCATGTATTTATACTCCAAAACCAGTAGGGTGTGCTTTGGCAAGGATGGTTTCGCCCTAGTTTGGTTCAAACAAACTGTGGCATACTTGCTCTGCTACTATAATTTGTTTTGGTTAAGAGCGCCCCATTCACGTCCGATACCATACCCATATACAGTAGGAGCCTTGACGGTGGGCCAATACCAATATTTACACCATACGATATCAACACACATACCTGTATTATTCAGTAGTGTGGAGTGATAGAAAAAGGCTTGTTTAAGTGAAATGAGAGAACAATAGTAGATATGAAAAACTATTTATTGATTTATTATCTATTTAACTGTCGAGAATGGACTCAAACACGAGTGTTTTCTAATCATGGCAGACTTGGTAACAGACAACGAAGACGACTTCTTTTGGACAAATGAGGATTCACTACCTTATCTTTTTGAAGCTGAATATACTGCTGCTTACAGAAGCGAGCACGAAGGAAGAGTGAGACGTTGGAGCGGACGGAAGCCGAGAGACGCTCTAAA
>NC_084733.1:6170585-6183085 GCF_033978785.1 Entelurus aequoreus | reverse complement strand
TTTTAATCTTCATGATTTACTTCAAGTTATTACAGTATGTCTTCATATACATATTTATTTTACTTTTTTAATACATGTTGGCCAAAGGGTGCGCATTTCAATTTTTACACACACTTGTTATTTCATATGTTGACCAGTAAATGGTAAATGGGTTGGGGGGGGGGGGGGGGTCTCTACAGGGACCACCACCCTTTCTAGATATAATGAGTTGGAATTTCACAAGAAAAAGGTCACAATTTCACAAGAAAAACTTAGAATTTTGGCAGTATTATAATAAAAGTCGTCATTTTACTCAACGCAAGTCAACATTTTTCCAAAAAAAACTGAATATTTGTGCAATATTATGATAAAAGTTGGAATTTTACTCAACAGTCGCAATTTTTACAAGAAAAGCTTAACATTTGGGCAATTTTATGAAAAAAGTCGTCAGCAAAAGTCGCATTTTTATAAGAAAAATGGGGACCACCCTTTCTAGATATAATGAGTTGGAATTTCACAAGAAAAACTTAGAATTTTGGCAGTGTTATAATAAAAGTCGTCATTTTACTCAACGCAATTCAACATTTAAAAAAAAAAACTGAACATTTGTGCAATATTATGATAAAAGTTGGAATTTTACTCAACATCGCAATTTTACAAGAAAAGCTTAACATTTGGGCAATTTTATGAAAAAAGTCGTAATTTTACTCGGCAAAAGTCACATTTTTATAAGAAAACTTAAACATTTTGGCAATATTATAATAATAATCGGAATTTTACTTGGCAAAATGATGACAAAAATCATCATTTTACTCCAAAAAATTTCACTATTTTACAAAAACGACAAACAAATTGGCAATATTGTGATAAAAGTCAGAAATTCATGAAAAATGTCACCATTTAGCATAAAAAAATAATATGAAGGCCACCCTTTCTAGATATAATGAGTTGGAATTTCACAAGAAAAAGGTCACAATTTCACAAGAAAAACTTGGAATTTTGGCAGTATTATAATAAAAGTCATCATTTTACTTAACGCAAGTCAACATTTTAAAAAAAAAACTGAACATTTGTGCAATATTATGATAAAAGTTGGAATTTTACTCAACAGTCGCAATTTTTACAAGAAAAACTTAACATTTTGGCAATTTTATGAAAAAAGTCGTAATTTTACTCGGCAAAAGTCACATTTTTATAAGAAAACTTAAACATTTTGGTGATATAATAATAATCGGAATTTTACTTGGCAAAATGATGACAAAAATCATAATTTTACTCCAAAAAATGTCACTATTTTACAAGAACGACAAACAAGTTGGCAATATTGTGATAAAAGTCAGAATTTTTTGACAAATGTCACCATTTAGCATGAAAAAATCATAGGGGGGCCACCCTTTCTAGATATAATGAGTTGGACTTTCACAAGAAAAAGGTCACAATTTCACAAGAAAAACTTAGAATTTTGGCAGTGTTATAATAAAAGTCGTCATTTTACTCAACGCAAGTCAACATTTTAAAAAAAAAAAACTGAACATTTGTGCAATATTATGATAAAAGTTGGAATTTTACTCTTCAGTCGCAATTTTTACAAGAAAAGCTTAACATTAACAAAAGTCGTAATTTTACTCGGCAAAAGACGCATTTTTATAAGAAAACTTAAACATTTTAATACATTTGCAAATAGGTTTTTAGAATAATTTCTTGTCATTATGGGGCATTGCGTGTAGAATTTTGAGGACAAAAAATTAATACATTCTTTTTCGGAATAACGCGATGACATAAAATGTGGAAAAAGTGAAGTGCTGTGAATACTTATTTGACTTATGTACTTTTTTTTTAGCTTTAATACATTTGCAAACATGTTTTTAGAATCATTTCTTGTCATTATGGGGTATTGTGTGTAGAATGTTGAGGACAAAAATGAACACATTCTTTTTCGGAATAACGCGACGACATCAAAATGTGGAAAAAAGTGAAGTGCTGTGAATACTTATGTGACTTTTGTACTTTTTTTTTTAGCTTTAATACATTTGCAAACATGTTTTTAGAATAATTTCTTGTCATTATGGGGTATTGTGTGTAGAATGTTGAGGACAAAAATGAACACATTCTTTTTCGGAATAACGCGACGACATCAAAATGTGGAAAAAAGTGAAGTGCTGTGAATACTTATGTGACTTTTGTACTTTTTTTTTTAGCTTTAATACATTTGCAAACATGTTTTTAGAATAATTTCTTGTCATTATGGGGTATTGTGTGTAGAATTTTGAGGACAAAAAATGAACACATCCTTTTTCGGAATAACGCGACGACACAAAATGTGGAAAAAAAGTGAAAAGTGCTGTGAATACTTCTCGCCCCGTTCCACGACAGATGGATAAATAATTGAGGATCTTCCAGTGGGGGGGGTGGGGGGAGTGTTTGAAGAGTCCGAGGTTTTTCCGAGCTCGCCACGTTACATCAGGGGGGCCGCGGAGAGCGGGGGGCGGGGGGGTGAAGGGGGAAGTTTTACATATGAAAATGTGACAGCGTAAGCACTTGTGTAAAGACCTTTCATTTGGACTTCTTCTTCTGGCGAGTTTCCCCCAAGTCCGACACAATAAGGTCACGCTCCAGCGAGCGAGCCGCCGCCTCCTTTGTGGCCCGCCATGTGAAGTCGTCCTTTGTGGCCCCCCATGTGAAGTCGTCCTTTGTGGCCCCCCATGTGAAGTCGTCCCGCACGTGGCGTGCTCGCTGCTGTCATTTGTGGCGAAAATGATGTTTGCGTGAGAAAATCCACTCCTTGGGACGAGTTAACTGCATGTTGTGCTTGGACATGGATTGACACGGGAGGAACCTTGCACCCGTTACTCCTCTAAACGCTGACTTGGGAAGTGAACTGACGTGTTTTTTTAAGTCATGTACTCTTTGGTCGGGCGTCTACTTCAAAGTAGTCGTCGAGAAACACTGCAGGAAACACGTCAGGCAGAACGATCCGCAGTTAAAGGAGGGTGAACAACACTTTTTTTAGGGATTGTTGCTAGAGATGTCCGATATTATCGGCCGATATATGCGTTAAAATGTAATATCGGAAATTATCGGTATCATTTTTTTTATTATCGGTATCGTTTTTTTTTTTTTTTTTTTTTTTTTTTTTTTTTTAAATTTATTTATTAAATCAACATAAAAAACACAAGATACACTTACAATTAGTGCACCAACCCAAAAAACCTCCCTCCCCCAAAAGGGTTGTTTCTTTCTGTTATTAATATTCTGGTTCCTACATTATATATCAATATATATCAATACAGTCTGCAAGGGATACAGTCCGTAAGCACACGTGATTGTGCGTGCTGCTGCTCCACTAATAGTACTAACCTTTAACAGTTAATTTGACTCATTTTCATTCATTACTAGTTTCTATGTAAGTGTTTTTATATTGTTGTACTTTCTTTTTTATTCAAGAAAATGTTTTTAATTTATTTATCTTATTTTACAATTTTTTTTAAAAAGTACCTTATCTTCACCATACCTGGTTGTCCAAATCAGGCATAATAATGTGTTAATTCCACGACTGCATAAATCGGTTGATATCGGTATCGGTTGATATCGGTATCGGTAATTAAAGAGTTGGACAATATCGGAATATCGGATATCGGCAAAAAGCCATTATCGGACATCCCTAATTGTTGCCCAATATTCATAATTGTCAGGTTCAACCACCGAACTATTTATTAAACAAGACAAGAAGCAAGGAATCAAACAGAAACGGGATTCAATTAAGCTCATGAGGAGAGCGCGTGGACCTGCACCCTCGTAACAATGTCACCCCACGCTCTTGAGGAAACAGTTCCACGCCTCCCCGTTTATTTGGGCATTCCCTAATTACGTAGCTGCAGCTGCTTCTAAGGGGAGGGGTCTTGTTGTGCAGCAGCTGCCCTGGGTCATAAACAGTTCAAACAAAATGTGCTCGGCGCGGTGTCAGGTTTGCCCCCTCTCTGCTCGTAGATTTCGGGTCCTGATAAGGCCCTTCCTGTGTTGGTTGGGGACATCTCTGCGCTGCTGACCTGTCTCCGCTCGGGATGGTCTCCTGCTGGCCCCACTATGGACTGGACTCTCACTATTATGTTAGATCTACTATGGACTGGACTCTCAAACTATTAACTAAATCCACTATGGACTGGACTCTCACTATTATGTTAGATCCACTATGGACTGGACTCTCACTATTATGTTAGATCCACTGTGGACTGGACTCTCACTATTATGTTAGATCCACTATGGACTGGACTCTCACTATTATGTTAGATCCACTATGGACTGGAATCTCACTATTATGTTAGATCCACTATGGACTGGACTCTAACTATTATGTTAGATCCACTATGGACTGGACTCTCACTATTATGTTAGATCCACTATGGACTGGACTCTAACTATTATGTTAGATCCACTATGGACTGGACTCTCACTATTATGTTAGATCCACTGTGGACTGGACTCTCACTATTATGTTAGATCCACTATGGACTGGACTCTCACTATTATGTTAGATCCACTATGGACTGGACTCTCACTATTATGTTAGATCAACTATGGACTGGACTCTCACACTATTATGTTAGATCAACTATGGACTGGACTCTCACTATTATGTTAGATCCACTATGGACTGGACTCTCACAATTATGTTAGATCCACATCTGCGGTCCTCTCCAAGGTTTCTCATTGTCATCCCACTGGGTTGAGTTGTTCCTTGCCCTGATGTGGGCTCTGAACCGAGGATGTCGTTGCGGCGGGTTGGGAACGGGGGGCGTGGTTGGGGGTGTGGTTATTTACAGCTAGAATTCACCAACTCGAGTATTTCATATATATTTCATATATATATATATATATATATATATATATATATATATATATATATATATATATATATATATATATATATATATATATATATATATATGTATGAAATACTTGACTTTCAGTGAATTCTAGCTATATATATATATATATTTATTTATTTTATTTACATAAAAGAAATACTTAAATTTCAGTGTTCCGGTGGCTGTCCATTAGATGGCAGTATTGTCCTGTTTAACTTCTCCGTTCATGATGAGTATATCATTTCGGCCACCGTGTTCAATGGAGAAGTATGTTCTACATATTTAAAGGCAACATACACCTTCCCCTTCGAACTGTCCTGGATGAACTGAAATTCTTGTTTCCATTCGTTTGAATTCATTAGGCAAGCTGTTTATATTGTGGGAAAGCGGACGTGAGAACAGGCTGTCCCCACTCAGTCTCAGGTCCGCATTGAGCTGGAGGGGGCGTGGCCTCCAGCTCCGGCTGAATACCGGGAGTTTGTCGGGAGAAAATCTCTGCCTGGAGGTTGTCGGGAGAGGCGCTGAATACCGGGATTCTCCCGCTAAAAACGGGAGGGTTGGCAAGTATGATGTTACTACATGACATATATACTTACATCATGTATATATGACATGTTATTATGAATGTTACTAGATACTACATATATACTTAAATCTTGTATATATTACATGTTATTATGAATGTTACTACATGACATATATACTTACATCATGTATATATTACATGTTATTATGAATGTTACTACATGACATATATACTTACATCATGTATATATTACATGTTATTATGAATGTTACTACATGACATATATACTTACATCATGTATATATTACATGTTATTATGAATGTTACTACATGACATATATACTTACATCATGTATATATGACATGTTATTATGAATGTTACTAGATGACATATATACTTACATCATGTATATATTACATGTTATTAAGAATGTTACTACATGACATATTATATTACATCATGTATATATTACATGTTATTATGAATGTTACTACATGACATATATACTTACATCATGTATATATTACATGTTATTATGACTACATGACATATATACTTACATCATGCATATATTACATGTTATTATGAATGTTACTACATTACATATATACTTACATCATGTATATATTACATGTTATTATGAATGTTACTACATGACATATACTTACATCATGTATATATTACATGTTATTATGAATGTTACTACATGACATATATACTTACATCTTGTATATATTACATGTTATTATGAATGTTACTACATACTACATATATACTTAAATCTTGTATATATTACATGTTATTATAAATGTTACTACATTACATATAAACTTACATCATGTATATATATGACATGTTATTATGAATGTTACTAGATACTACATATATACTTAAATTTTGTATGTATTACATGTTATTATAAATGTTACTACATGACACATATACTAACATCATGTATATATTACATGTTATTATGATTTTGAGTCCGCCCCGTGTATACGCCCTCCAAAAGCAGGCTTCGCTACACATCATGAAAACAACTATTAATCGCTTCGGTGAGAAAACGGTTGAGTTTCTGGTAAAACGTGTTAGTTGACTTACATTAGCTGTGTGTGCTAGCGTGTTTAAGAGGAAATGGCCAGACAAACCCCGTATGTCGCCGCAAAAGCTCCAATTTTCCCAGGGCCAGCGAAGGCACCACGCACGCCGCCTCATTCCACCTCACTAACACATGAACGCAGCTCCAATTGATTCCTTTTTTTGTGTGCTCCCTCTGCCCTTCCTTGTGTACTTCATATCAGGGAGAAGACTTCTAGTTAGAAAAAAAAAAAGGAAGGGGATCTTTATCAGAAAGCGAATTAACGCTGAAAGTGCTCCATTTGGAAGGTATATCAGGCCAATCCATTAAAAGGGCCTTCAGAAAGGAGGACACCTTGAGGATGAACAGAAGACCTTGCTGAAGCAGCACTCTGGACACACACCAGGTGTGTGTGTGTGTGTGTGTGTGTGTGTGTGTGTGTGTGTGTGTGTGTGTGTGTGTGTGTGTGTGTGTGTGTGTGTGTGTGTGTGTGTGTGTGTGTGTGTGTGTGTGTGTGTGTGTGTGTGTGTGTGTGTGTGTGTGTGTGTGTGTGTGTGTGTGTGTGTGTGTGTGTGTGTGTGTGTGTGTGTGTGTGTGTGTGTGTGTGTGTGTGTGTGTGTGTGTGTGTGTGTGTGTGTGTGTGTGTGTGTGTGTGTGTGTGTAATCACCTGATAAATAAGCCGGGTTGCCTGAAGAAGACAGATATCAGATAAATAAACTGCCTCTAATTAGTGCGAGGGAAAAACATCCAATAAGGCTAATAAAGCAGCAATCCAATCATACATCATGTAATCATCGCTTCATCTATGTGGAATAATCTATTATTTTCTTTTCCATTACGCAATGGAAACTTTTGTTTTAGGACAAAAATGAACTCCACAAGTTGCTTTTTTTCTCTTCTTCCGCCACCACAAAACGGTGACGATAAACATAGAACTGATGATTACATTATTCAAATAAATGAATACAAATAGAATATAGACCATTTGATTGGACTAATTCACATTTTAATATCATTTATTGAAGGTATTTTTTTAAACTATATATGCAGCTAAATACCTATGATATAATTCCATTTGTTGATTAAATCAAATGTGAAAAAAAAAAATACATCCAATGACTATATTTCACATTAACAATTTTCAAAACTTTGACAAAATGATTCTCAGGTTATATTATTAGTTAATAGTCTTTTTAAAAAAAATTTATATAAATTAAATATAGCTAAAAGATATTAAAATTAAATTTGGTCATGCAATATTCCAGATTATATTTTACATTTAAATCAATAGAACATTCGGGAAATTCATTTCTATTCTGACTACAATATTTATCGTACAATTTAAAGAATTTGGCTGTTTTTTTTATTTATTAGACACTATCTAAAATTCATATGAAAATTCAATCTGATCATGAAATAAAAAAAATAATCCAAAACAATTCTCCATCAACTATAATATAATTCCATTTGTTGATGAAATCAAATGTAAAAAAAAATACATCCTATATTTCTATATTTCACATTAACATGTATAGAAACTTGGACAAAAGGATTCTCAGGTTATATTATTAGTTAATAGTTTGTTTTTGGGTTTTTTATAAATTCAATATTGCTAAAATATATTACAATTAAATTTGGTCATGCAATATTCCGGATTATATTTTACATTTAAATCAATAGAACATTCGGGAAATTCATTTCTATTCCGACTACAATATTTATCGTACAATTTAAAGTATTTGGCTGTTTTTTTTAATTTATTAGACACTATCTAAAATTCATATGAAAATTTAATCTGATCATGAAATAAATAAAAAAATCCAAAACAATTCTCCATCACCTATAATTCCATTTGTTGATGAAATCAAATGTAAAAAAAATACATCCAATGACTATATTTCACATTAACAATTTTCAAAACTTTGACAAAATGATTCTCAGGTTATATTATTAGTTAATAGTTTTTTGTTTTTGTTTTAAATATAAATTAAATATGGCTAAAAGATATTAAAATTAAATTTGGTCATGCAATATTCCGGATTATATTTTACATTTAAATCAATAGAACATTCGGGAAATTCATTTCTATTCCGACTACAATATTTATCGTACAATTTAAAGTATTTGGCTGTTTTTTTTTATTTATTAGACATTATCTAAAATTCATATGAAAATTCAATCTGATCATGAAATAAAAAAGCATTTTAGTCATAAATTTACTTTTTGAAACCGATACCGATAATTTCCGATATCACATTTTAAAGCATTTATCGGCCGATGATATCAGCAGTCCGATATTATCGGACATCTCTAATAATAAACATATGTTTCATGTACCCTAAGATTTTTTTTATTAAAATAAAGACAATTAAATCTGCAAGCAGTGATGGACAGGGCCGACTTTGACGGCACATAAAATCCAAACCGGAGCAGTAATTAAAACTCTTTCGTCAACTTTTAATCAGAAGGGTTCAATCTCTCTCCTGTGCTAGTTTGAAGCTGACACGACAAATGTGCTCAGAGGAGATAATGTTTGGAAAAAGGTGACCGTTTTTTTACAAAACTTTTGTTTTGAAGGGGGAATTGCAAACTTTCTGTTGATTTTTGCTGGGGATTGTGAGTGAATGAAATCTAGGTCTAAGTGAGACCTACATAGAGGTTTTTGTTTCATGTCTCTACGACATTCCTACTGGAAGTTACAGGCAGTTTTGTCTGTTTTCTTCCTAGGAGCAGTTTTGTCTGTGTTTTCTTCCTAGGGGGCGCTAGAGCGCAATTTTGAGTTTTGGGGTTGGGTTTTTTTTTTATTAGATCGCAATTTTTGCCAGTCCTGATGTGTGTGTCCAGTTTGGTGAGTTTTGAAGCATGTTAAGGGGGTCAAATTATAGCTCCAAGAGGCAAAGGTGACTGTTTTTACAAAACGTTTGTTTTGAAGGGGGAATTGCAAACTTCCTGTTGATTTCTGCTGAAGGATGTCAGTGTATGAAATCTATGTCTAAGTGAGACCTAAATAGAGGTTTTTGTTTATTGTCTCTACGGCATTCTTACTGGTAGTTACAGGCAGTTGTGTCTGTGTTTTCTTCCTAGGAGCAGTTTTGTCTGTGTTTTCTTCCTAGGGGGCGCTAGAGTGCAATTTTGAGTTTTGGTGTTGTTGTTTTTTTTATTAGATCGCAATTTTTGCCAGTCCTGATGTGTGTGTCCAGTTTGGTGAGTTTTGAAGCATGTTAAGGGGGTCAAATTATAGCTCCAAGAGGCAAAGGTGACTGTTTTTACAAAACTTTTGTTTTGAAGGGGGAATTGCAAACTTCCTGTTGATTTCTGCTGAAGGATGTCAGTGTATGAAATCTATGTCTAAGTGAGACCTAAATAGAGGTTTTTGTTTATTGTCTCTACGGCATTCCTACTGGAAGTTACAGGCAGTTTTGTCTGTGTTTTCTTCCTAGGAGCAGTTTTGTCTGTGTTTTCTTCCTAGGGGGCGCTAGAACGCAATTTTGAGTTTTGGGGTTGGGTTTTTTTTTTTATTAGATCGCAATTTTTGCCAGTCCTGATGTGTGTGTCCAGTTTGGTGAGTTTTGAAGCATGTTAAGGGGGTCAAATTATAGCTCCAAGAGGCAAAGGTGACTGTTTTTACAAAACGTTTGTTTTGAAGGGGGAATTGCAAACTTCCTGTTGATTTTTGCTGAAGGATGTCAGTGTATGAAATCTATGTCTAAGTGAGACCTAAATAGAGGTTTTTGTTTATTGTCTCTACGGCATTCCTACTGGTAGTTACAGGCAGTTTTGTCTGTGTTTTCTTCCTAGGAGCAGTTTTGTCTGTGTTTTCTTCCTAGGGGGCGCTAGAGTGCAATTTTGAGTTTTGGGGTTGGGTTTTTTTTAATTAGATCGCAATTTTTGCCAGTCCTGATGTGTGTGTCCAGTTTGGTGAGTTTTGAAGCATGTTAAGGGGGTCAAATTATAGCTCCAAGAGGCAAAGGTGACTGTTTTTACAAAACGTTTGTTTTGAAGGGGGAATTGCAAACTTCCTGTTGATTTTTGCTGAAGGATGTCAGTGTATGAAATCTAGGTCTAAGTGAGACCTACATACATTTTTGTTTCATGTCTCTACGACATTCCTACCGGAAGTTACAGGCAGTTTTGTCTGTGTTTTCTTCCTATGGGGCGGTAGAGCGCAATTTTGAGTTTTGGGGCTAGGTTTTTTGATTAGATAGCAATTTTCGCCAGTCCTGATGTGTGTGTCAAATATGGTGAGTTTTGAAGCATGTTAAGGGGGTCAAATTACAGCTCAAAGAGGCAGCGGTATAATAATAATAAAACCTTAGAAATACAATAGGGTCCTCCAAAGGGACATTCGGTCCCTAATAATGACATGTTTTGCGGTCCCCTTTATTTAGAAAAGTATGGAAATACATGTTGGTACCGGTACCAAAACGTCGGTATGGGGACAAGCCTAAAGTGATGTCAACTTGACCAACTTAAGCCAACATGTAGACAGGAAGTCAACAGAGACAGGTGGACTTTAAGTGCGTGTGCCAACTCTTACTTTGTAAAAAAAAAAAAAGTCCAGACAGAGAAATAAGAGCGCCAGCTGTTGTTGGCTTTTAATGTTGCCAGATGTGTCTTCCTTCCTCTGGCAACTATTTGCATAATGCAACTTTATTAGCCCCTCTCTCTCTAAATCATCAAATTAGTATCCACTGTTTAGAAAAAGGTGATATTTTCAAGTTATGGGCACACGTTTAGCTTATATGAGGAAATGTGCTGGTTGGATATTTATTTGTGATGATGCCCCAACAGCTGCTTTATTGTGGTCTACCAGGCAGATTGATGGCGATATCAACATATGGCGTTGGCGAGTGTACGGACATCTCCGACTAGTCGTTTTTTTCTGTTGTCATTTTTTATTCTTGCCTGTTAGAGCTCACCACAACTATTCCATCACATAAATGTTTTTTTGGCTTAGTTTCGTACAATTGATGCCCTTAATTATTTTGAATCGGGGGCCAAATTTAGAGAAAAAAATGTGTCTGGGGCCAGTATATCTATTTTTTAGGAAAACTAATACAAAACCTCACAATAAAGTCTGATTGAATGCTAAAAATGTTATGACAGACCGCCTTAAAAACGGAATTGAATTTTTTTTCTTTTTCTATAAACGATAAAACCCTGAATATTGACAACATATGAACGTCACACCCCTTAAAACGGAATGACATTTTACATTTTTTTTACTGAATGAGACACCCAGAATGTACATGAAAATAAAGAATGTTACAATATTAACTATGAAGGATAAAACACTGAATATTGACAACACCCCTCTCCATCCACATATTTTACAATCAACAAAAATGCAACAAACATAGCAAAATATGAACATGAAGGGTAAAAAAAACCGACCTACAATCTGATATATCTGACACATCACTAAGCTTTTATTTTGACTCGGGGGGGGGGGGGGCAAATTTAGAGAAAAAAAATGTCTGGGGGCCGGTATATCTGATACTAATACAAAACCTCTTAATAATGTCTGATTGAAAGCTAAAAACGTTATGACAGACCAACTTAAAAAAGGGAATGTAATTTAATTTTTTTTTACTTTAGAGACACCCAGAATGTACATGAAAATAAAGAATGTTACAATATTAACTACGGATGATAAAACACTGAATATTGACAACACCCCTCTCCATCCACATATTTTACAATCAACAAAAATGCAACAAACACAGCAAAATATGAACGTGAAGGGTAAAAAAAATAGACCTACAATCTGATATATCACTAAGCATTTATTTTGACTCGGGGGGCCAAATTTAGAGAAAAAAATGTCTGGGAGCCGGTATGTCTGATACTAATACAAAACCTCACAATAATGTCTGATTGAAAGCTAAAAACGTTATGACAGACCAACTTAAAATAGGGAATGGAATTTTACATTGTTTTACAGAACGAGACACCCAGAATGTACATGAAAATAAAGAATGTTACAATATTAACTATGAAGGATAAAACACTGAATATTGACAACACCCCTCTCCATCCAAATATTTTAC
>NC_084733.1:6105585-6163085 GCF_033978785.1 Entelurus aequoreus | reverse complement strand
AGTAATTACAACTTGTGTTCACATCCACAGGAACCACATGGGTTAGCCTACTCTATACAGTATTTACAACCTTATTAGTGTTCACTTTACAGCCACAGATGGTTCATCTACTTATTGACATTATATACACATTACTTTTGTCTGTTTCAGTCACTATGTTATTTAGCCACTACAACTTGTGTTCACATCCACAGGAACCACATGGGTTAGCCTACTCTATACAATATTTACAACCTTACTAGTGTTCACTTTACAGCCACAGATGGTTCATCTACTTATTGACATTATTTACACATTACTTGTGTCTGTTTCAGTCACTATGTTATTTAGTCACTACAACTTGTGTTCACATCCACAGGAACCACATGGGTTAGCCTACTCTATACAGTATTTACAACCTTACTAGTGTTCACTTTAGCCACAGATGGTTCATCTACTTATTGACATTATTTACACAATAATTTTGTCTGTTTCAGTCACAATGTTATTTAGTCACTACAGTAATTACAACTTGTGTTCACATCCACAGGAACCACATGGGTTAGCCTACTCTATACAGTATTTACAACCTTACTAGTGTTCACTTCACAGCCACAGATGGTTCATCTACTTATTGACATTATTTACACATTACTATGTCTGTTTCAGTCACTATGTTATTTAGCCACTACAACTTGTGTTCACATCCACAGGAACCACATGGGTTAGCCTACTCCATACGGTATTTACAACATTACAATATGACCCCCATTAGTAACAACAATGTGACCACCATTAGTAACGACAATATGACCACCATTAGTAGCGACAATGTTACCACCATTAATAACGACAATATGACCACCATTAATAATGACAAGATGACCACCATTAGTAACGACAAGATGACCACCATTAGTAACAACAATATGACCACCATTACTAACGACAATGTGACCACCATTAGTAACGACAATATGACCACCATTACTAACAACAATGTGACCACCATTAGTAACGACAATATGACCACCAATAGTAGCGACAATATGACCACCATTAGTAACAACAATATGACCACCATTAGTAACGACAATATGACCACCAATAGTAACGACAATATGACCACCAATAGTAACGACAATATGACCACCATTAGTAACGACAATATGACCACCATTAGTAACGACAATGTGACCACCATTAGTAAAGACAATATGACCACCATTAGTAACAACAATATGACCACCATTAGTAACGACAATATGACCACCAATAGTAACGACAATATGACCACCATTAGTAACGACAATGTGACCACCATTAGTAAAGACAATATGACCACCATTAGTAACAACAATATGACCACCATTAGTAACGACAATATGACCACCATTAGTAACAACAATATGACCACCATTAGTAACGACAATATGACCACCATTAGTAACAACAATATGACCACCATTAGTAACGACAATATGACCACCATCAGTAACAACAATATGACCACCATTAGTAACGACAATGTGACCACCATTAGTAACGACAATATGACCACCATTTATAAACGACAATATGACCACCATTAGTAACGACAATATGACCATCATTAGTAACGACAATATGACCACCAGTAGTAACGACAATATGACCACCATTAGTAACGACAATGTGACCACCGTTAGTAACGACAATATGACCACCATTAGTAACGACAATGTGACCACCGTTAGTAACGACAATATGACCACCATTAGTAACGACAATGTGACCACCGTTAGTAACGACAATATGACCACCATTCGTAACGACAATAAGACCACCATTAGTAACGACAATATGACCACCATTAGTAACGACAATATGACCACCATTAGTAACGACAATGTGACCACCATTAGTAACGACAATATGACCACCATTTATAAACGACAATAAGACCACCATTAGTAACGACAATAAGACCACCATTAGTAACGACAATGTGACCACCATTAGTAACGACTATATGACCACCATTAGTAACGACAATATAACCACCATTAGTAACGACAATATGACCACCGTTAGTAACGACAATATGACCACCATTAGTAACGACAATATAACCACCATTAGTAACGACAATATGACCACCATTAGTAACGACTATATGACCACCGTTAGTAACGACAATATGACCACCATTAGTAACGACAATATAACCACCATTAGTAACGACAATATGACCACCATTAGTAACGACTATATGACCACCGTTAGTAACGACAATATGACCACCATTAGTAACGACAATATAACCACCATTAGTAACGACAATATGACCACCATTAGTAACGACAATGTGACCACCATTAGTAACGACAATGTGACCACCATTAGTAACGACAATGTGACCACCATTAGTAACGACAATGTGACCACCATTAGTAACGACAATGTGACCGCCATTACTAACAACAATGTGACCACCATTAGTAAAGACAATATGACCACCATTAGTAACGACAATATGACCACCATTAGTAACAACAATATAACCACCATTAGTAACGACAATATGACCACCATTAGTAACAACAATATGACCACCATTAGTAACGACAATATGACCACCATTAGTAACAACAATATGACCACCATTAGTAACGACAATGTGACCACCATTAGTAACGACAATATGACCACCATTTATAAACGACAATATGACCACCATTAGTAACGACAATGTGACCACCGTTAGTAACGACAATATGACCACCATTCGTAACGACAATAAGACCACCATTAGTAACGACAATGTGACCACTGTTAGTAACGACAATATGACCATCATTAGTAACGACAATATGACCACCATTAGTAACGACAATATGACCACCATTAGTAACGACAATGTGACCACCGTTAGTAACGACAATATGACCACCATTCGTAACGACAATAAGACCACCATTAGTAACGACAATGTGACCACCGTTAGTAACGACAATATGACCACCATTCGTAACGACAATAAGACCACCATTAGTAACGACAATATGACCACCATTAGTAACGACAATATGACCACCATTAGTAACGACAATGTGACCACCATTAGTAACGACAATATGACCACCATTTATAAACGACAATAAGACCACCATTAGTAACGACAATAAGACCACCATTAGTAACGACAATGTGACCACCATTAGTAACGACTATATGACCACCATTAGTAACGACAATATAACCACCATTAGTAACGACAATATGACCACCGTTAGTAACGACAATATGACCACCATTAGTAACGACAATATAACCACCATTAGTAACGACAATATGACCACCATTAGTAACGACTATATGACCACCGTTAGTAACGACAATATGACCACCATTAGTAACGACAATATGACCACCATTAGTAACGACATTATGACCACCATTAGTAACGACAATATGACCACCATTAGTAACGACAATATGACCACCATTAGTAACAACAATATGACCACCATTAGTAACGACAATGTGACCACCATTACTAACAACAATGTGACCACCATTAGTAACGACAATATGACCACCATTAGTAACGACAATATAACCACCATTAGTAACGACAATATGACCACCATTAGTAACGACAATATGACCACCATTAGTAACGACAATATGACCACCATTAGTAACGACAATATGACCACCATTAGTAACGACAATATGACCACCATTACTAACGACAATGTGACCACCGTTAGTAATGACAAGATGACCACCATTAGTAACGACAAGATGACCACCATTAGTAACGACAATAAGACCACCATTTATAACGATAATATGACCACCATTAATAATGACAAGATGACCACCACTAGTAACGACAATATGACCACCATTAGTAACGACAATATGACCACCAATAGTAACAACAATATGACCACCATTAGTAACGACAATAAGACCACCATTAGTAACGACAATAAGACCACCATTAGTAACGACAATGTGACCACCATTAGTAACGACAATGTGACCACCATTACTAACAACAATGTGACCACAATTAGTAACGACAATGTGACCACCATTACTAACAACAATGTGACCACCATTAGTAACGACAATATTACCACCATTAGTAACGACAATGTGACCACCATTACTAACAACAATGTGACCACCATTAGTAACGACAATATGACCACCATTACTAACAACAATGTGACCACCATTAATAACGACAATATGAGCACCATTAGTAACGACAATAAGACCACCATTAGTAACGACAATGTGACCACCATTACTAACAACAATGTGACCACCATTAGTAACGACAATATGACCACCATCAGTAACGACAATACGACCACCATTAGTAACGACAATATGACCACCACTAGTAACGACAATATGACCACCATTAGTAGCGACAATGTGACCACCATTAGTAACAACAATATGACCACCATTACTAACGACAATGTGACCACCATTAGTAACGACAATACGACCACCATTAGTAACGACAATATGACCACCACTAGTAACGACAATATGACCACCATTAGTAACGACAATGTGACCACCATTAGTAACGACAATGTGACCACCATTAGTAACGACAATATGACCACCATTAGTAACGACAATATGACCACCATTCGTAACGACAAGATGACCACCACTAGTAACGACAATATGACCACCATTAGTAACGACAATATGACCACCATTCGTAACGACAAGATGACCACCACTAGTAACGACAATATGACCACCATTAGTAATGACAATATGACCACCATTAGTAGCGACAATGTGACCACCATTAGTAACAACAATATGACCACCATTACTAACGACAATGTGACCACCATTAGTAACGACAATACGACCACCATTAGTAACGACAATATGACCACCACTAGTAACGACAATATGACCACCATTAGTAACGACAATGTGACCACCATTAGTAACGACAATGTGACCACCATTAGTAACGACAATATGACCACCATTAGTAACGACAATATGACCACCATTAGTAACGACAATATGTCCACCATTAGTAACGACAATATGACCACCATTAGTAACGACAATAAGACCACCATTAGTAACGACAATATGACCACCATTAGTTACAACAATATGACCACCATTAGTAACGACAATGTGACCACCATTAGTAACGACAATAAGACCACCATTAGTAACGACAATATGACCACCATTAGTAACGACAATATGTCCACCATTAGTAACGACAATATGACCACCATTAGTAACGACAATAAGACCACCATTAGTAACGACAATATGACCACCATTAGTTACAACAATATGACCACCAATAGTAACAACAATATGACCACCATTAGTAACAACAATAAGACCACCATTAGTAACGACAATATGACCACCATTAGTAACGACAATATGACCACCATTAGTAACGACAATAAGACCACCATTAGTAACGACAATATGACCACCATTAGTAACGACAATATGACCACCATTAGTAACGACAATATGACCACCATTAGTAACGACAATAAGACCACCATTAGTAACAACAATATGACCACCATTAGTAACGACAATATGACCACCATTAGTAACGACAATATGACCACCATTAGTAACGACAATATGACCACCATTAGTAACGACAATGTGACCACCATTAGTAACGACAATAAGACCACCATTAGTAACGACAATGTGACCACCATTAGTAACGACAATAAGACCACCATTAGTAACGACAATATGACCACCATTAGTAACGACAATATGACCACCATTAGTAACGACAATATGACCACCATTAGTAACGACAATATGACCACCATTAGTAACGACAATATGTCCACCATTAGTAACGACAATATGACCACCATTAGTAACGACAATAAGACCACCATTAGTAACGACAATATGACCACCATTAGTAACGACAATATGACCACCATTAGTAACGACAATAAGACCACCATTAGTAACGACAATATGTCCACCATTAGTAACGACAATATGACCACCATTAGTAACGACAATAAGACCACCATTAGTAACGACAATATGTCCACCATTAGTAACGACAATATGACCACCATTAGTAACGACAATATGACCACCATTAGTAACGACAATATGACCACCATTAGTAACGACAATATGACCACCATTAGTAACGACAATATAACCACCATTAGTAACGACAATATGACCACCATTAGTAACGACAATATGACCACCATTAGTAACGACAATATGACCACCATTAGTAACGACAATATGACCACCATTAGTAACGACAATATAACCACCATTAGTAACGACAATATGACCACCATTAGTAACGACAATATGACCACCATTAGTAACGACAATATGACCACCATTAGTAACGACAATATGACCACCATTAGTAACGACAATATGACCACCATTAGTAACGACAATATGACCACCATTAGTAACGACAATATGACCACCATTAGTAACGACAATGTGACCACCATTAGTAACGACAAGATGACCACCATTAGTAACGACAAGATGACCACCATTAGTAACGACAATATGACCACCACTAGTAACGACAATATGACCACCATTAGTAACGACAATGTGACCACCATTAGTAACGACAAGATGACCACCATTAGTAACGACAAGATGACCACCATTAGTAACGACAATAAGACCACCATTTATAACGATAATATGACCACCATTAATAATGACAAGATGACCACCACTAGTAACGACAATATGACCACCATTAGTAACGACAATATGACCACCAATAGTAACAACAATATGACCACCATTAGTAACGACAATAAGACCACCATTAGTAACGACAATATGACCACCATTAGTAACGACAATAAGACCACCATTAGTAACGACAATATGACCACCATTAGTAACAACAATATGACCACCATTAGTAACGACAATATGACCACCACTAGTAACGACAATATGACCACCATTAGTAACGACAATATGACCACCATTACTAACGACAATGTGACCACCATTAGTAACGACAATATGACCACCATTAGTAACGACAATATGACCACCATTAGTAACAACAATATGACCACCAATAGTAACAACAATATGACCACCATTAGTAACGACAATATGACCACCATTAGTAACGACTATATGACCACCATTAGTAACGACAATATAACCACCATTAGTAACGACAATATGACCACCGTTAGTAACGACAATATGACCACCATTAGTAACGACTATATGACCACCGTTAGTAACGACAATATGACCACCATTCGTAACAACAATATGACCACCATTAGTAATGACAATATGACCACCATTAGTAACGACAATATGACCACCATTAGTAACGACAATATGACCACCATTAGTAACGACAATATGACCACCACTAGTAACGACAATATGACCACCATTAGTAACGACAATATGACCACCATTAGTAACGACAATATGACCACCATTCGTAACGACAATGTGACCACCACTAGTAACGACAATATGACCACCATTAGTAACGACAATATGACCACCATTAGTAACGACAATATGACCACCATTAGTAACGACAATATGACCACCATTAGTAACAACAATATGACCACCATTAGTAACAACAATGTGACCACCATTAGTAACAACAATATGACCACCATTAGTAACAACAATATGACCACCATTAGTAACAACAATGTGACCACCATTAGTAACGACAATATGACCACCATTCGTAATGACAATAAGACCACCATTAGTAACGACAATATGACCACTATTAGTAACAACAATATGACGACCATTAGTAACGACAAGATGACCACCATTAGTAACGACAATGTGACCACCATTAGTAACGACAAGACGACCACCATTAGTAACGACAATATGACCACCATTCGTAACGACAATAAGACCACCATTAGTAACGACAGTATGACCACCATTAGTAACGACAATATGACCACCATTAGTAACGACAATGTGACCACCATTAGTAACAACAATATGACCACCATTAGTAACGACAATATGACCACCATTCGTAACGACAATAAGACCACCATTAGTAACGACAATATGACCACCATTAGTAACGACAATATGACCACCATTCGTAACGACAATAAGACCACCATTAGTAACGACAATATGACCACCATTAGTAACGAGAGCTCGGTGCAGACACACAGATCAGGTCATGTGACAGCTTTTTCTGTCCTTCCGGAGGACTCAGGCACCATAGTGGAGCTCAGAGCGCTCGTTGTGTACATCGACAACAATACCTTCTGGAGTGGCGGGGGAGGGGAGGGGAGGGGAGGGAGGTGGGGGGGGGGGCGGCACACACGAGCCTCTTTTTGTTTGCATTTGATTCCAAAAACATCAAATTGAATCAATCTTTTAATACGCCGCCTTGTATAAACACGAGCTGCTTGAATAAATATGGAGAATAAAAAATGGATTTCTCCTATTATCTGCCAGGTTTATTTATGAACACCCGCCTGCTGCCAAAAACGGGCCCCGCAATAAAAAAAAAAAAAAAAAAAAAACATCAACAAAAACATACGGCGATAATGTCTTTTCTTTTCCAATTCCCCTCATTTGAAGGGAAAGAATAAACATTTGGGATTTACATCACATTTACATTTTCATCAGCTGCCCAAGCTGCGTCTCGCTGGAGGCGGTTGCCACGGTGACGGCGGGAATAACATCTTTTAACCTGGAAGTCATTAGGCGCAACGCGAGGGCTAATATGGGGCGGTGTGTGATTGACAAACATCGGGCAGAATCCGTGAATGGACTGACCGGACTGTTGGCGACATGACTAATGATGATAACAACATGACTGGACTGTTGGCGACACGGCTAATGATGATAACAATATGACTGGCTTGTTGGCGACACGACTAATGATGATAACAACATGAAGAAGAAGGAGGATGATTATGATGATTGTGTGTTTGAATGGACAAACACATGTTTAAATATTTGAAAGTACGGACTGATATCCGTGTGTGTGTGTGTGTGTATGTGTGTGTGTGTGTGTGTGTGTGTGTGTGTGTGTGTGTGTGTGTGTGTGTGTGTGTGTGTGTGTGTGTGTGTGTGTGTGTGTGTGTGTGTGTGTGTGTGTGTGTGTGTGTGTGTGTGACAGGTTTATAGGAGTCATTTATCGTGCTGAGCAGTGTAGTGTCCTGAGTGGCAGGCAGGCAGCTTATTGTTGTGTTGTAACCTTTATGCTGCATTAAGTACAGCTGAGTGACGAGGAGGAAACATCACCTACAACACACACACACACACATCATACCTACAACACGCACACACACATCATACCTACAACACACACACACACACACATCATACCTACAACACGCACACACACATCATACCTACAACACACACACACACACACATCATACCTACAACACACACACACACACACATCATACCTACAACACACACACACACACATCATACCTACAACACGCACACACACATCATACCTACAACACACACACACACACACACACATCATACCTACAACACACACACACACACATCATACCTACAACACACACACACACACATCATACCTACAACACGCACACACACATCATACCTACAACACACACACACACACATCATACCTACAACACACACACACACACATCATACCTACAACACACACACACACACAAATCATACCTACAACACACACACACACACACATCATACCTACAACACACACATCATACCTACAACACACACACACATCATACCTACAACACACACACACATCATACCTACAACACACACACATCACACCTACAACACACACACACATCATACCTACAACACACACACACACATACCTACAACACACACACAGCATACCTACAGCACACACACATCATACGTACAACACACACATCATACCTACAACACACACACACATCATACCTACAACACACACACACACACACATCATACCTACAACACACACACACACATCATACCTACAACACACACACACACATCATACCTACAACACACACACACATCATACCTACAACACACACACACACACATCATACCTACAACACACACACACACATCATACCTACAACACACTCACACACACATCATACCTACAACACACACACACATCATACCTAAAACACACACACACACACACATCATACCTACAACACACACACACACATCATACCTACAACACACACACACACATCATACCTACAACACACACACATCATACCTACAACACACACACGCACATCATACTTACAACACACACACATCATACATACAACACACACACATCATACCTACAACACACACTCATCATACCTACAACACACACACACACATCATACCTACAACACACACACATATCAACACATCATACCTACAACACACACACATCATATGTACAACACACTCACATCATACCTACAACACACACATATCAACACATCATACCTACAACACACACGCATCATACGTACAACACACACATCATACGCGCAACACAAAAATATAAGTACAACACACATATAAGTACAACACACACATTTCATACATACAACACACACATCATGCATACAACACACACACACACACACACACATCATATGTAAAACACACACACACATCATACATACAACACACATCATACATAAAACACACACACATCATATGTAAAACACACACACACATCATACATACAACACACATCATACGTAAAACACAAACACACATCATACATACAACACACATCATACATACAACACACACATCATATATACAACACACACACACATCATACCTACAACACACACACATCATCTGTACAACACACACACATCATATCTACAACACACACACATCATATCTACAACACACACACACACACACACACACATCATACCTAGAACACACACACATCATACCTAAAACACACACACATCATACCTACAGCACACACACATCATACGTACAACACACACACACAAATCATACCTACAACACACACACATCATACCTACAGCACACACACATCATACGTACAACACACACACACACATCATACCTACAACACACACACACATCATACCTACAGCACACACACATCATACGTACAACACACACACACACATCATACCTACAACACACACACATCATACCTACAACACACACACACATCGTACTTGCAACACACACACATCATATCTACAACGCACACACATCGTAGGTACAACACACACACATCATACGTTCAACACGCACACATCATATGTACAACACACACACACACATACGTACAACACACACACACACACACACATACGTACAACACACACACATCATACGTACAACACAGACAGGTCCAACAGTCGTGACGTTTGAGAGTCTCTCGCTTACCCACTTGTAATACACACACACACGCACGCACGCACGCACGCACACACACACACACACACACACACACACACACACACACACACACACACACGCACACACACACACACACACACCAGTAAGTCTGCTTTTTTTATTTGTTTGAAAGCTTCACGAGTGCAGCCTGCCTCTTCAAGTATGTAAAAAATAGAGGCCATTTTATTGCCTAATACCGACCTGCCATGTACACAACATGATGACATGTTGCACACACACCATACATTACCATATCAGGCCCCGCCACACACACACACACACACACACACACACACACACACACACACACACACACACACACACACGCACACACGGAGATAATGGTAGCATGGTGAGATGCCACTTGCATTAACAGCAGCATGCTTTTAAAGTAAATAAAAATCTCATACTGAATCTGCGGCTGGCTGGCTGGTTGGATGTGTGTGTGTGTGTGTGTGTGTGTGTGTGTGTGTGTGTGTGTGTGTGTGTGTGTGTGTGTGTGTGTGTGTGTGTGTGTGTGTGTGTGTGTGTGTGTGTGTGTGTGTGTGTGTGTGTGTGTTGTGTGTGGGGGGGGGGGCAATCGTCAACACAGCACAGGGGGCAGTGGTTCCTCTCTAATTGCCCCTCTAGGTGCCTGCGAGCTGAAGTGAGGGTAAACACACATCTAGAGATGATTAATAGTCGGGGGTCAGGGTGCTGCACACACTGCCACAGAGGCTGAGACCTCACTCCAGCACACACACACACACACACACACACACACACACACACACACACACACACACACACACACACACACACACACACACACACACGGGCCCTCGATTTTCCGTGGCCCTAAACAAGATTGTGCTTGTAGTCCCGTTGTGGTCTTTATTATGACTTATTTGTTGTTATTAGACAGGCTCCAGCACCCCCGCGACCCCAAAAGGGACAAGCGGTAGCAAATGGATGGATGAATTAACCTCCCGGTGTGACAACCAGTACACACATGGTTGACACACAAAATTGTATGTAAATTATCAAAAAACTTTCCGTTCTCTGAGTTCCCAATGAACAGACAAGAGGCTGTATTTGTTGCACCAAGCAAAAGGCTTGGAAAATTCCATTGTGTACGATGGGAGGAGACGGCAGGGGGGTTATCTATTGTCATCGAACACCTGCCCAGGTTGAATCCAGGACCAGCCCAAGCCCGAGGCATCTTTTTCTTTTTGTGTTAATGTGACCGAAAACAATGACTGTTTACATACTCCACATTCCTTTAGAAACAGATGTTGTTATGTAAACAGGTAAAGTCCAAGTAAAAAGAGGTGGCATACAATCTTTCGCCAGAGCGTGGGTGACGCTGTGAGAGGTTACAGGTTGACACGTTTCTCCTCGATTGAGTCCAAATTGAATTCTGCCTCTGTTTGATTCTTTGCTTCTTGTCTTGTTTACTAGATGTCATCAGTGTTTGAACCTGACACACTCCATGATCAGAAAGCCCACTATGTTATGTCTTTGTTTATTTAATAATGTTGTTTTTTTTTTAATCAAGTTTCATCATTTAAACTAATGATGTCATTAGGCCTTCAAATATTCCTTAGACCACGGGTGTCAAACTCACGGCCCCCGGGGGCCAAATCTGGCCCGCATCGTTATTTTATGTGGCCCGCAAAAGCCTGGAAATAATATGCATTAATAAAATATTTTCTTACTAAATATATTTGTTATTTCCCTTTTGATATTAAAATTGCATATCTTATAAAATTCAATATTATCAAAATATAGTGTATTCCAAAAATACTTTTTTGTTAAAATAAAGATAAATACTGTACTTAAATGTCTGCTTGACGTATGATTTAAAAACAAATTATCAAGCAAATTGTAGACTGTAAAATTGACAATAGATTTTACGGTTAAAATCCGCCGACTTGAGTTTTTTTTTTACCATAAAATCAATCATTTTTCCATGTACAGTAACACACTAAAACATAAAAAAACAAACAAAAAAAACATTAACACAACAAGATTTTACGATTAAAAAAAATCAAAACTGGCAGCTCTGTTGCTTGAACGTAAGCGCCAGGCGCTACTGCATCAAAAAGCCACATCAGTGTGTAAAGGATATCACCACATGGGCTCAGGAACACTTCAAAAAACCACTGTCAGTAACTACAGTTGGTCGCTACATCTGTAAGTGCAAGTTAATATTCTACTATGCAAAGCCAAAGGCATTTATCAACAACACCCAGAAACGCTTCGCTGGGCCCGAGCTCATCTAAGAAGGACTTTTGGCTTTTGTGCATTCAGTTTGTTTTGTATTGAAATTGCTGACTTTGTGATGTATTTTGTGTTCGTGGCCGCGTTGTTTTTTTGTCTGAGAGTAAAGATCAAACCTCGTTAAATACACGTATCGCTAAATTTGACCGATAGAGGGCGACAACGATAATCGTGACAATGTTTGGTGTGTGAATGTTGTGTAATTTGTATATGTGTAAACGTTTGTAGTTTATCGTGTGAATATATCGACACTAAACCTATTTTATTTGTGTAAAATAACAATGGTGTTACGATGGTGTTGCGGCTCACTGCGAGGTTTGTTCTCCCGGGATGCAAACGGAGGACTCCGGACAGGACTTGCAGGTAGGAACATGATTTAATCGTAAATTAACACTCAAAGAGGTACAAAACAGAAAACAAAGCGACGGAACAAGGTGCAGATCGCACCCGAAGCTAAGGCTACTACTTAGCACAGACTAGAGATCACTAGCAGGGGCTAGGAGACAAGCAAAACTTACGTAACAGTAGCGTGACGCAAACAACACAAGAGGCAGGTGAAACTAATACGTAGCCATGGTGACTAACTCAGAGGTGCATAAACAGGAACTAAAGGAGTCCAAAACTAACAGAGAACACAAGTGATTCGAAAAACTTAAACAGACTACGATCCGGGCAGCGGATCATGACAAATGGATGTTATACTTTTGTTGTGTTTACATTTTCAATGTTTATATTTTCAGTCTCACAAACCTAAATGAAGGAAGAAGCGTAGAGAAATAAAACTGAGGGAGGAAAATAATTCAAAAGAAGGAACATCAATCCTCAACAAAAACTGGAGCTTCTTTTTCTTCCGACTGTTAACTATCTGCACACGCTAGAAACGAGTAGCAAAGGCAGAATAATGAAGTTACTGACAGTGCAGAGTGAAAGCTGATGTGTTTACTTTGTGATTAAGTCGACACAGTCTTAAAGGAATGACACAACATCTACATTTTGGTGTGCGGCCCCTGAAACCGTGGCCCTCTTCGAGATGTAGTTGAATAGCCCTGTGGTCAAATTTTTACCCCAGAAGCTTTGCACGAGTCCACCATTTTTTATTCAGTTGTAGTCCAAAGTTGCAGTCCTTCTCCTTCTCTGTCCTCTTGTTGCGGGGCAGACTGGCTCATACATGCACATGCATCCTGCACTGTAGCCATGTCTAATAACAAGTAGCCTACAGTTCGGACTTACATCGGTCAGTAGACTCGATATAAAACTACAACATGACGGGGTGGAGATGCAGCCTGGAGGAGGGCTAGGGCACGTAAACGGGAGCGCCCACCCGACGGTCTATTTATGCAAAATGTGGACCAAAGGAACAACAAGGAAGTGCTTTAAATGTAGAACAATCCTAATATGAGCCCTTTAACCCCAGAGTGTTGATACCAAAGTAGGTAGAACACAATCAGCACAAGTCCATAGTGTGACGGAACAAGTCCTTGGAAAGATCTAACCATCCATTGGTTGAGAGGTGGAGGAGGTCCAAAAAAAATCTGGTGAAAGGTCAAGTTAAAGGGGGAAGTGTGAGGGTCGGCGTGTAGCATGAGGGTCAGGGCGAGTCCTTAACAAGCCTTGGTCGATACGTGAAGCGCAGAAGAACCACACCAGGTCTTGGTGGTCTGGCTTTCATAGACAGCCAGGAGATGCATTTTGTCCTACCTGCCCACTTTGTCTTGGCTGTCCCCGCCTCACACACATGCTTGTATTTCTCACCTTCTTGGGACCTGCATACCTCTTTAGGACCACCCTTTCTACATGTATAAAGATTTGTATTTACAACATTAATAATATATAAATACTATGCAAATATAAAAAAGGTAAGCTTTTAGTTAGTTTTTTTAATTTTTTGTTTGTAATTGGTTTTTAATCTTCATTATCTACTTCAAGGTATTACATTGTCTATATATATATATATATATATATATATATATATATATATATATATATATATATATATATATATATATATATACATATATATATATATATATATATATATATATATATATATTTATTTATTAAAATGTTTTCATTTATTTATTTATTTTATTTTTTTGTATTTTATTTTATTTTTTTTAATCAATTTTGGCCAAAGGTGGCACATTTAAATTTCTTACACACACTTGTTGTTTCATATGTTGAGGGGGAGCACTTAAAATTTTTAGACACACTTGTTATTTCATACGTTGACCACAGGGGGAGAACTTAAATTTGTTTACACACACTTGTTATTTCATATGTTGACCAAAGGGGGCGCATTTCAATTTCTTACACACACTTGTTATTTCATATGTTGACCAGAGGGGGAGCACTTCAAATGTTTACACACCCATGTTATTTCATATGTTGACCACAGGGGGAGCACTTACATTTTTTTACACACACTTGTTATTTCATATGTTGGCCAGAGGGGGCGCATTTCAATTCCTTACACACACACTTGTTATTACATATGTTGACCAAAGGGGGAAAACTTCAAATGTTTACACACACTTGTTATTTCATATTTGGACCAAAGGGGGCACATTTCAATTTCTTACACACGCTTGTTATTTCATATGTTGACCACAGGGGGAGCACTTCAAATTTTTAGACACTCTTGTTATTTCATATGTTGACCACGGGGAGAGCACTTCAAATTTTTACACACACTTGTTATTTCATACGTTGACCACAGGGGGAGCACTGAAATTTTTTCACACACACTTGTTATTTCATATGTTGACCAAAGGGGGCGCACTTCAATTTCTTACACACACTTGTTATTACATATGTTGACCACACGGGGAGAGCACTTCAAATTTTTACACACACTTGTTGTTTCATACGTTGACCACAGGGGGAGCACTGAAATTTTTTCACACACACTTGTTATTTCATATGTTGACCAAAAGGGGCGCATTTCAATTCCTTACACACACACTTGTCATTACATATGCTGACCAGAGGGGAAGCACTTCAAATGTTTACACACACTTATTATTTCACATGTTGACCAAAGGGGGCGCATTTCAATTTCTTTCACACACTTGTTATTACATATGTTGACCACACGGGGAGAGCACTTCAAATTTTTACACACACTTGTTTTTTTATATGTTGACCACAGAGTGCACTTAATTTTTTTACACACACTTGTTATTTCATATGTTGACCAAAGGGGGCGCATTTCAATTCCTTACACACACACACTTGTTATTACATATGTTGACCACAGGGGGAGCACTTCAAATTTTTACACACACTTATTTCATATGTTGACCAAAGGGGGCGCATTTCAATTTCTTACACACACTTGTTATTACATATGCTGACCAGAGGGGAAGCACTTCAAATGTTTACACACACTTATTATTTCATATGTTGACCAAAGGGGGCGCATTTCAATTTCGTACACACACACTTGTTATTACATATGCTGACCAGAGGGGAAGCACTTCAAATGTTTACACACACTGGTTATTTCATATGTTGACCAAAGGAGGCGCATTTCAATTTCTTACACACACTTGTTATTACATATGTTGACCAAAGGGGGCGCATTTAAAAATGTTTACACACACTTGTTATTTCATATGTTGACCAGAGGGGGAGCACTTCAAATGTTTACACACACATGTTATTTCATATGTTGGCCAGAAGGGGCGCACTTCAATTCCTTACACACACACACTTGTTATTACATATGTTGACCACAGGGGGAGCGCTTCAAATTTTTACACACACTTGTTATTTCATATGTTGACCAAAGGGGGGCGCATTTCAATTTCTTACACACACTTATTACATATGCTGACCAGAGGGGGAGCACTTCAGATGTTTACACACACTTGTTATGTCATATGTTGGCCAGAGGGGGGAGCACTTTTAAAAGCGACACACCCTCATTTTGATAGATGTCACCAGCAGGGGGTGCAAATGAGACGTTCTCTATTGGGACCATGATTTATGTCATCACTTGTTCACACCTCCTCATATGGAAGATACTTTTCCTTCTTGGTGTCTGAAGAAAGGCAGAAATACAAGAGCACACACACACACACACACACACACACACACACACACACACACACACACACACACACACACACACACACTGAAAGGAGTCAGGTGGGGCGGTCCTTCATTTTTCATGCAAACGGTAATTTAGTGAGACCGCCTATTGATTGAGCGCCGCTTGTCTCCCAAACAATGCCACTTCAATCAGCGGCCCGCGGGGGAGGGGAGGTGTGGTGGGAACGGGGGTGAGGAAGAGGAAGAGGAGGAAGAGGAGGAAGGTCTGCCGATAGCTGCAGTGACTGATTTAAGAGATGGATAAAAAGCAGATACGTCCTGTACTGATTAATGACAGTGGTCACAGCAGACCTGGACTATGCATCATGATTTAAGCAGCAGACCCTCATCTAGAGATTAGCGCACACACACACACACACACACACACACACACACACACACACACACACACACACACATACACACACACATAGACACACACACACACACACACACACACACACACACATAGACACACACACACACACACACACACACGCGCACCCACACACACACACACACACACACACACACACACACGCACACACACGCACACACACACACACACACGCACACACACACACACACACACGCACACACACACACACACACGCACACACACACACAGGTGTGAAGGAAGAAGACAAGAGCCAGTATTTGTCTAAACTTCTTGGTTTAGTTCTGGGTTGGACTTTGTCCAGTTCTGGGTTGGACTTGGTCTAGTTCTGGGTTGGGATTGGTTTAGTCTTAGGTTGGGCTTGGTCTAGTTAAGTTAAAGTTAAAGTGCCAATGATAGTCACACACACACTAGGTGTGGTGAAATGTGTCCTCTGCATTTGACCCATCCCCTTGATCGCCCCCTGGGAGGTGAGGGGAGCAGTGAGCAGCAGCGGTTTCCGCGCCTGGGAATCATTTTTGGTGATTTAACCCCCAATTCCAAGCCTTGATGCTGAGTGCCAAGCAGGGAGGTAATGGCTCCCATTTTTATAGTCTTTGGTATGACTCGGCCGGGGTTTGAACTCACAACCTACCCATCTCAGGGCGGACCCTCTAACCACTAGGCCACTGAGTAGGTGAGTAGTTCTGGGTTGGACTTGGTTTAGTCCTGGGTTGGACTTGGTTTAGGTCTGAGTTGGGCTTGGTTTAGTTCTGGGTTGGGCTTGGTTTAGTTCTGAATTGGGCTTGGTTTAGTGGTGGGTTGGACTTAGTTTAGGTCTGAGTTGGGCTTGGTTTAGTTCTGGGTTGGGCTTGGTTTATTTCTGGGTTGGGCTTGGTTTATTTCTGGGTTGGGCTTGGTTTAGTTCCGGGTTGGACTTGGTTTAGTTCCGGGTTGAACTTGGTTTAGTTCCGGGTTGAACTTGGTCTAGTTTCGGGTTGGGCTTGGTTAAGTTCTGGGTTGGGCTTGGTCTAGTTCTGGGTTGGGCTTTGTCTAGTTCTGGGTTGGACTTGGTTTAGGTCTGAATTGGGCTTGGTTTAGTTCTGGGTTGAGCTTGGTTTAGTGCTGGGTTGGGCTTGGTTTAGTTCCTGGTTGGACTTGGTTTAGTTTTGGGTTGAACTTGGTCTAGTTCCGCGTTGGGCTTGGTTAAGTCCTGGGTTAGGCTTGGTCTAGTTCTGGGTTGGCCTTGGTCTAGTTCTGGGTTGGACTTGGTCTAGTCCTGGGTTGGACTTGGTTTAGTTCTGGGTTGGACTTGTTTTAGTTGTAAGTTATGCTTTGTTTAAGTTCTGAGTTGGACTTGGTCTATTTCTGGATTGGGCTTGGTCTACTTCTGGGTTGGACTTGGTTTAGTTCCGAGTTGAACTTGGTTTAGTTCCGGGTTGAACTTGGTCTAGTTCCGCGTTGGGCTTGGTTAAGTTCTGGGTTGGGCTTGGTCTAGTTCTGGGTTGGGCTTGGTCTAGTCCTTGGTTGGGCTTGGTCTAGTTCTGGGTTGGACTTGGTCTAGTCCTGGGTCGGACTTGGTTTAGTTCTGGGTTGGACTAGTTTTAGTTATAAGTTATGCTTTGTTTAAGTTCTGGGTTGGACTTGGTCTATTTCTGGATTGGGCTTTGTTTAGTTCTGGGTTGGGCTTGGTCGAGTTGTGGGTTGGACATGGAATATATCTGGGTTAGACTTGGTCTAGTCCTGGGTTGGACTCGGTTTAGTTCTGGGTTGGACTTGGTTTAGTTCAAAGTTGGGCTGGGTTTAGTTCTGGCTTGGGCTCGGTCTAGTCCTGGGTTTGGTTTATTTCTAATTTGGGCTTGGTTTAGTTCTGGCTTTGGGCTCAGTCTAGTCCTGGGTTGGGCTTGATTTACTTCTGGGCTGGACTAAACTGAACTGAAAATGTTAAAATGAGACTTAAAACCTTGCTTGTGCTTTACGCTAATCAGGGGATGTGATGATGACGAAGGTGTGAAGAACGAAGACAAGAGCCAGAATTTGTCTAAACTTCTCTACCACCTGGATGTGATGGACACCATGATGGACACTATAAGGGACACCATGATGGACACTATAAGGGACACCATGATGGACACCATGATGGACACTTTAAGGGACACCATGATGGACACCATGATGGACACTATAAGGGACACCATGATGGACACTATAAGGGACACCATGATGGACACCATGATGGACACTTTAAGGGACACCATGATGGACACCATGATGGACACCGTAAGGGACACCATGATGGACACCATGATGGACACTTTAAGGGACACCATGATGGACACCATGATGGACACCGTAAGGGACACCATGATGGACACTATAAGAGACACCATGATGGACACTTTAAGGGACACCATGATGGACACTTTAAGGGACACCATGATGGACACTTTAAGGGACACCATGATGGACACCATGATGGACACCATAAGGGACACCATGATGGACACAATGATGGACACTATAAGGGACACCATGATGGACACAATGATGGACACTATAAGGGACACCATGATGGACACTAAAAGGGGCACCATGATGGAGGCTATGATGGACACTATAAGGGACACCATGATGGAGGCTATGATGGATACTATAAGAGACACCATGATGGACACTAAAAGGGACACCATGATGGAGGCTATGATGGACACTATAAGGGACACCATGATGGACACTAAAAGGGGCACCATGATGGAGGCTATGATGGACACTATAAGGGACACCATGATGGACACTATAAGAGACACCATGATGGACACTTTAAGGGACACCATGATGGACACTTTAAGGGACACCATGATGGACACTTTAAGGGACACCATGATGGACACCATGATGGACACCATAAGGGACACCATGATGGACACAATGATGGACACTATAAGGGACACCATGATGGACACAATGATGGACACTATAAGGGACACCATGATGGACACTAAAAGGGGCACCATGATGGAGGCTATGATGGACACTATAAGGGACACCATGATGGAGGCTATGATGGATACTATAAGAGACACCATGATGGACACTAAAAGGGACACCATGATGGAGGCTATGATGGATACTATAAGAGACACCATGATGGACACTAAAAGGGACACCATGATGGAGGCTATGATGGACACTATAAGGGACACCATGATGGAGGCTATGATGGATACTATAAGAGACACCATGATGGACACTAAAAGGGACACCATGCTGGAGGCTATGATGGACACTATAAGGGACACCATGATGGACACTAAAAGGGGCACCATGATGGAGGCTATGATGGACACTATAAGGGACACCATGATGGACACTATAAGGGACACCAAGATGGAGGCTATGATGGACACAATGATGGAGGCTATAAGGGACACCATGATGGACACTATAAGGGACACCATGATGGAGGCTATGATGGATACTATAAGAGACACCATGATGGACACTATAAGGGACACCATGATGGAGGCTATGATGGACACCATGATGGAGGCTATAAGGGACACCATGATGGACACTATAAGGGACACCAAGATGGAGGCTATGATGGACACCATGATGGACACCATGATGGACACTATAAGGGACACCATAAGGGACACCATGATGGACACTATAAGGGACACCAAGATGGAGGCTATGATGGACACCATGATGGACACTATAAGGGACACCATGATGGACACAATGATGGACACTATAAGGGACACCATGATGGACACTATAAAGAACACCATGATGGACACTAAAAGGGACACAATGATGGAGGCTATGATGGACAATATAAGGGACACCATGTTGGACACTATAAGGGACACCATGATGGACACTATAAGGGACACCAAGATGGAGGCTATGATGGACACCATGATGGACACCATGATGGACACTATAAGGGACACCAAGATGGAGGCTATGATGGACACCATGATGGACACTATAAGGGACACCATGATGGACACAATGATGGACACTATAAGGGACACCATGATGGACACTATAAGGGACACCATGATGGACACTAAAAGGGACACCATGATGGAGGCTATGATGGACAATATAAGGGACACCATGTTGGACACTATAAGGGACACCATGATGGACACTAAAAGGGACACCATGATGGAGGCTATGATGGACAATATAAGGGACACCATGATGGACACTATAAGAGACACCATGTTGGACACTATAAGGGACACCATGATGGACACTATAAGGGACACCATGATGGACACTATAAGGGACACCAAGATGGAGGCTATGATGGACACCATGATGGACACAATGATGGACACTATAAGGGACATTATGATGGACACCATGATGGACACTAAAAGGGACACCATGATGGAGGCCATGATGGACACTATAAGGGACACCATGATGGACACTATAAGGGACATCATGATGGAGGCTATGATGGACACTATAAGGGACACCATGATGGACTCTATAAGAGACACCATGATGGACACCATAAGGGACACCATGATGGAGGCTATGATGGATACTATGAGAGACACCATGATGGACACTAAAAGGGACACCATGATGGAGGCTATGATGGATACTATAAGAGACACCATGATGGACACTAAAAGGGACACCATGATGGAGGCTATGATGGATACTATAAGAGACACCATGATGGACACTATAAGGGACACCATGATGGACTCTATAAGAGACACCAAGATGGACACTATAAGGGACACCATGATGGAGGCTATGATGGATACTATAAGAGACACCATGATGGACACTAAAAGGGACACCATGATGGAGGCTATGATGGATACTATAAGAGACACCATGATGGACACTAAAAGGGACACCATGATGGAGGCTATGATGGATACTATAAGAGACACCATGATGGACACTAAAAGGGACACCATGATGGAGGCTATGATGGACACTATAAGAGACACCATGATGGACACCTTAAGGGACACCATGATGGAGGCTATGATGGATACTATAAGAGACACCATGATGGACACTAAAAGGGACACCATGATGGAGGCTATGATGGACACTATAAGAGACACCATGATGGACACTATAAGGGACACCATGATGGAGGCTATGATGGACACTATAAGAGACACTATGATGGACACTATAAGGGACACCATGATGGACACTAAAAGGGACACCATGATGGAGGCTATGATGGATACTATAAGAGACACCATGATGGACAGTATAAGGGACACCATGATGGACACTAAAAGGGACACCGTGATGGACACTATAAGGGACACCATGATGGAGGCTATGATGGATACTATAAGAGACACCATGATGGACACTATAAGGGACACCATGATGGACACTAAAAGGGACACCATGTTGGACACTATAAGGGACACCATGATGGACACTATAAAGGACACCATGATGGACACTATAAGGGACACCAAGATGGAGGCTATGATGGACACCATGATGGACACCATGATGGACACTATAAGGGACACCATGATGGAGGCTATGATGGACACCATGATGGACACCATGATGGACACTATAAGGGACACCATGATGGACAGAATGATGGACACTATAAGGGACACCATGATGGACACTATAAGGGACACCATGATGGAGGCTATGATGGACAGTATAAGGGACACCATGATGGACACTATAAGGGACACCATGATGGACACTAAAAGGGACACCATGATGGAGGCTATGATGGACACTATAAGGGACACCATGATGGACACTAAAAGGGACACCATGATGGAAGCTATGATGGACAATATAAGGGACACCATGTTGGACACTATAAGGGACACCATGATGGACACTAAAAGGGACACCATGATGGAGGCTATGATGGACACTATAAGGGACACCATGATGGACACTAAAAGGGACACCATGATGGAGGCTATGATGGACAATATAAGGGACACCATGATGGACACTAAAGGGGACACCATGATGGAGGCTATGATGGTCACTATAAGGGACACCATGTTGGACACTATAAGGGACACCATGATGGACACTAAAAGAGACACCATGATGGAGGCTATGATGGACAATATAAGGGACACCATGATGGACACTATAAGGGACATCATGATGGAGGCTATGATGGACACTATAAGAGACAACATGATGGACACTATAAGGGACACTATGATGGACACAATGATGGACACTATAAGGGACATTATGATGGACACTATAAGAGACACCATGATAGACACTATAAGGGACACCATGATGGACACAATGATGGACACTATAAGGGACATTATGATGGACACCATGATGGACACTAAAAGGGACACCATGATGGAGGCCATGATGGACACTATAAGGGACACCATGATGGACACTATAAGGGACACCATGATGGAGGCTATGATGGACACCATGATGGACACCATGATGGACACTATAAGGGACACCATGATGGAGGCTATGATGGACACCATGATGGACACCATGATGGACACTATAAGGGACACCATGATGGACAGAATGATGGACACTATAAGGGACACCATGATGGACACTATAAGGGACACCATGATGGAGGCTATGATGGACAGTATAAGGGACACCATGATGGACACTATAAGGGACACCATGATGGACACTAAAAGGGACACCATGATGGAGGCTATGATGGACACTATAAGGGACACCATGATGGACACTAAAAGGGACACCATGATGGAAGCTATGATGGACAATATAAGGGACACCATGTTGGACACTATAAGGGACACCATGATGGACACTAAAAGGGACACCATGATGGAGGCTATGATGGACACTATAAGGGACACCATGATGGACACTAAAAGGGACACCATGATGGAGGCTATGATGGACAATATAAGGGACACCATGTTGGACACTATAAGGGACACCATGATGGACACTAAAGGGGACACCATGATGGAGGCTATGATGGACACTATAAGGGACACCATGTTGGACACTATAAGGGACACCATGATGGACACTAAAAGAGACACCATGATGGAGGCTATGATGGACAATATAAGGGACACCATGATGGACACTATAAGGGACATCATGATGGAGGCTATGATGGACACTATAAGAGACAACATGATGGACACTATAAGGGACACCATGATGGACACAATGATGGACACTATAAGGGACATTATGATGGACACTATAAGAGACACCATGATGGACACTATAAGGGACACCATGATGGACACAATGATGGACACTATAAGGGACATTATGATGGACACCATGATGGACACTAAAAGGGACACCATGATGGAGGCCATGATGGACACTATAAGGGACACCATGATGGACACTATTAAGGGACACCATGATGGACTCTATAAGGGACACCATGATGGACACTATAAGGGACACCATGGTGGAGGCTATGATGGATACTATAAGAGACACCATGATGGACACTATAAGGGACACCATGATGGACACTAAAAGGGACACCATGATGGAGGCTATGATGGACACTATAAGGGACACCACGATGGACACCATGATGGAGGCTATGATTGACACTATAAGAGACACCATGATGGACACTAAAAGGGACACCATGATGGAGGCTATGATGGATACTATAAGAGACACCATGATGGACACTATATGGGACACCATGATGGATACTATAAGAGACACCATGATGGACACTATAAGGGACACCATGATGGAGGCTATGATGGACAATATAAGGGACACCATGTTGGACACTATAAGGGACACCATGATGGACACAATGATGGACACTATAAGGGACACCATGATGGACTCTATAAGGGACACCATGATGGAGGCTATGATGGAGACTATAAGAGACACCATGATGGACACTAAAAGGGACACCATGATGGAGGCTATGATGGATACTATAAGAGACACCATGATGGACACTATAAGGGACACCATGATGGAGGCTATGATGGATACTATAAGAGACACCATGATGGACACTAAAAGGGACACCATAATGGAGGCTGTGATGGACAATATAAGGGACACCATGGTGGAGGCTATGATGGATACTATAAGAGACACCATAATGGACACTATAAGGGACACCATGATGGACACTAAAAGGGACACCATGATGGAGGCTATGATGGACACTATAAGGGACACCATGATGGACACTATAAGGGACACCACAATGGATACCATGATGGAGGCTATGATGGACACTATAAGAGACACCATGATGGACACTAAAAGGGACACCATGATGGAGGCTATGATGGATACTATAAGAGACACCATGATGGACACTATAAGGGACACCATGATGGAGGCTATGATGGATACTATAAGAGACACCATGATGGACACTATAAGGGACACCATGATGGAGGCTATAATGGATACTATAAGAGACACCATGATGGACACTAAAAGGGACACCATGATGGAGGCTATGATGGACACTATAAGGGACACCATGATGGACACTAAAAGGGACACCATGATGGAAGCTATGATGGACAATATAAGGGACACCATGTTGGACACTATAAGGGACACCATGATGGACACTAAAAGGGACACCATGATGGAGGCTATGATGGACACTATAAGGGACACCATGATGGACACTAAAAGGGACACCATGATGGAGGCTATGATGGACAATATAAGGGACACCATGTTGGACACTATAAGGGACACCATGATGGACACTAAAGGGGACACCATGATGGAGGCTATGATGGACACTATAAGGGACACCATGTTGGACACTATAAGGGACACCATGATGGACACTAAAAGAGACACCATGATGGAGGCTATGATGGACAATATAAGGGACACCATGATGGACACTATAAGGGACATCATGATGGAGGCTATGATGGACACTATAAGAGACAACATGATGGACACTATAAGGGACACCATGATGGACACAATGATGGACACTATAAGGGACATTATGATGGACACTATAAGAGACACCATGATGGACACTATAAGGGACACCATGATGGACACAATGATGGACACTATAAGGGACATTATGATGGACACCATGATGGACACTAAAAGGGACACCATGATGGAGGCCATGATGGACACTATAAGGGACACCATGATGGACACTATTAAGGGACACCATGATGGACTCTATAAGGGACACCATGATGGACACTATAAGGGACACCATGGTGGAGGCTATGATGGATACTATAAGAGACACCATGATGGACACTATAAGGGACACCATGATGGACACTAAAAGGGACACCATGATGGAGGCTATGATGGACACTATAAGGGACACCACGATGGACACCATGATGGAGGCTATGATTGACACTATAAGAGACACCATGATGGACACTAAAAGGGACACCATGATGGAGGCTATGATGGATACTATAAGAGACACCATGATGGACACTATATGGGACACCATGATGGATACTATAAGAGACACCATGATGGACACTATAAGGGACACCATGATGGAGGCTATGATGGACAATATAAGGGACACCATGTTGGACACTATAAGGGACACCATGATGGACACAATGATGGACACTATAAGGGACACCATGATGGACTCTATAAGGGACACCATGATGGAGGCTATGATGGAGACTATAAGAGACACCATGATGGACACTAAAAGGGACACCATGATGGAGGCTATGATGGATACTATAAGAGACACCATGATGGACACTATAAGGGACACCATGATGGAGGCTATGATGGATACTATAAGAGACACCATGATGGACACTAAAAGGGACACCATAATGGAGGCTGTGATGGACAATATAAGGGACACCATGGTGGAGGCTATGATGGATACTATAAGAGACACCATAATGGACACTATAAGGGACACCATGATGGACACTAAAAGGGACACCATGATGGAGGCTATGATGGACACTATAAGGGACACCATGATGGACACTATAAGGGACACCACAATGGATACCATGATGGAGGCTATGATGGACACTATAAGAGACACCATGATGGACACTAAAAGGGACACCATGATGGAGGCTATGATGGATACTATAAGAGACACCATGATGGACACTATAAGGGACACCATGATGGAGGCTATGATGGATACTATAAGAGACACCATGATGGACACTATAAGGGACACCATGATGGAGGCTATAATGGATACTATAAGAGACACCATGATGGACACTAAAAGGGACACCATGATGGAGGCTATGATGGACAATATAAGGGACACCATGTTGGACACTATAAGGGACACCATGATGGACACAATGATGGACACTATAAGGGACACCATGATGGACTCTATAATGGACACCATGATGGACACTATAAGGGACACCATGATGGACACTAAAAGGGACACCATGATGGAGGCTATGATGGACACTATAAGGGACACCATGATGGACACTATAAGGGACACCACGATGGACACCATGATGGAGGCTATGATGGACACTATAAGAGACACCATGATGGACACTATAAGGGACACCATGATGGAGGCTATGATGGACACTATAAGGGACACCATTATGGACACTAAAAGGGACACCATGATGGAGGCTATGATGGACACTATAAGAGACACCATGATGGACACTATAAGGGACACCATGATGGACACTAAAAGGGACACCATGATGGACACCATGATGGACTCTATAAGGGACACCATGATGGACACCATGATGGACTCTATAAGGGAACCATGATGGACACCATGATGGACTCTATAAGAGACACCATGATGGAGGCTATGATGGAGACTATAAGGGACACCATGATGGAGAGATGTTCCTACAAGAAGGGAGAAAGTATTTGTCTAAACTTCTCTCCCACATGGATATAAGAGTACTATGATAGGCAAAATTCCAAAAAAGTGCAGTCCCCCTTCAAGGTTCTACTGTGCAGTGAAGAAATATAAGATTTAGTTTGCACTCCAACTTCATTTCATCATCTTCTGCTTTGCTCCACTAACAAACCTCCTAACAAAGTTTTCATCGAACAAGTCTTGAACATTGAAAAAGGGGTCCAAAGGCGGACAATGTGCTCAGGCGGGTGCAGGAGGCCCAGCAAGCCTCTCCTGGGGTCCGCCAGCTGCAGAGGAGCATCCCGGCCCCTCCCTGCCGGCTGCTAAAATATTCATCAGCCTCCCAGAGAGCGTGTCCGCTAATAGTTGTACATAGGGCAGGAGCAGGCAGGGAGGGGAGGACTCGGCAAGATGAGCGATGCTCCCCGTGTGCATGTCAGCTAATAGTCCGACACGCCGCGCTCCGGGAGGGAAAGTGACGAGGGGGATTGTTTAAATCGTCTCCTGGCTTTGGAATCGCGGGAGGATGGAAGGACGGGGAGAGAAAAGGGGGATGAAGATGGAGAGGGAGTGATACCTCCTCTTTTTTTTTTAACTCGCCCCCGTCTCGGCTTGCATTCACATTGATTAAAAGCCACTCTTGTAATTGTCACATCTTGTACGGACCATCTGTGTGTGTGTGTGTGTGTGTGTGTGTGTGTGTGTGTGTGTGTGTGTGTGTGTGTGTGTGTGTGTGTGTGTGTGTGTGTGTGTGTGTGTGTGTGTGTGTGTGTGTGTGTGTGTGTGTGTGTGTGTGTGTGTTGTCACTTGAATGGTCGCCACACACTACTGTACATCAATCATGGAAATATCATTAATGCACTTTTCTATTTGTACAAAACACCAGCTCAGGTAGCGCCGATCTATCTTTGCATCTTACTGAGATGGGAGAAAACACACACACACACACACACACACACACACACACACACACACGCACACACACGCACGCACACACACGCACACATTCTTGTCTTTCTTACCTTCTGGAGACATGAGAAAAATGCCTCCCTCTTTAGGACCAGCCTTTCTAGATATATAAAGATGTGTATTTACAACATTAATAATATATACATACTATGTGAATATAAAAAAGGTAAGCTTTTTGTCAATTTCTTTTTTTTTTGTTTGTTTGTTTGTAATTAGTTTTTAATAATCATTATTTACTTCAAATTACAGTATGTCTCTATATACATATGTATTTTTTTATTTTAATTAATTTTGGCCAAAGGGGGCGCATGTCAATGTCTTAGACACACTTGTTATTACATATGTTGGCCAGAGGGGGAGCACTTCAAAAAATGTTACACACACTTGTTATTTCATATGTTGACCAGAGGGGGGGGGGGGGGCGCATTTCAATGTCTTAGACACACTTGTTATTACATATGTTGGCCAGAGGGGGAGCACTTCAATACATTTTTACACACACTTGTTATTTCATATGTTGACCAGAGGGGGGGAGCACTTTTAAAAGCGACCCTGAGTCAATTTGAAAAAATCGCTCCTTTTTGGGACCACCCTCATTTTGATAGATTTCACCACCAGGGGGTGCAAATGAGATATCTATTTTTTTGTTTTTAGTAATGTGCTTAAGGTCGATGACCAAAGATTTGGACCACCCAGCTGTAGAAACTAACTGTTAATGACCACTATAGTCTTAGTAGCGTAGTGTATTTGTTCATGCTATGCTCACATATGGGTTGTCTTACGTCAGCACCGGAAGTGGTAAAATCAGCCGTTCACCTGGCGGGTTTTTTTTCGGGGGATGAATAGGTAAGTCCTTCTTTAGCTGCCGTCTTGTTTTATCATATTGTAGAGGGGGGGGGGGGGCGTGGCCTGCGGGCCTGCCGCGGAACGGGGTGTGCCATCACCGGCCTCGAAGACCGCGACAGGCGAGTGGATGGCCCAGGTGGGCCTTTGTTATCTAATCACCTGTCGCCTTTATTAGCAGCAGCCGGCATGAGACAAGGGATTGGAGTCGGAGTGGGAGCCAGATGGATAGAGAGAGACACAAGCTCAGAAAAAGACATTTTGCTGGAAAGCAAAAGCCTTGCAGAATTGATGAAAATAAAACAGTGTTATACCCTGAATTCCGGGCTCTCCTGGCAGCGTGTGGTGGTCCGAAGAACCCACTAGAGCAGGCCTGGGCAATTATTTTGACTCGGGGGCCACATTTAGAGAAAAAAATGTGTCTTTTTTCTGGTTCCCTTTTTTTAGAAAAGTATCGAAAGGTACCGAAAAGTATCAAAATTGTCATGTCTGTGTGATCATGTTTTGTTTTAGTCATGTTCGGTTTTGTTTTTGGACTTTTTGTGCACTTTTGTGTGTCACCACAGCAACCATTAGTTTCACCCGGTTCACATCGTCATGTCACGCACCTGTTTCACGTTTTGAGTCACGCACCTGTTTTCACTAATCATGTCACTATTATTTAAGCCGATTGTTGCCAGGAAGTCTCCCTGGCGACGTCACACTCCTGACACTCTGTTTCATGTCCATCGTTCATGCTGCTCCTTTCGTCCGCAAGTAAGTTATTGTGTATTAAGGCCATAGTTAGCAAGTTTTGTTTTCTGTCCATAGTTTACGCCGAAGTTGTTTTTCATAGCCAAGTTTTCTACTTCCGCTGTGAGCGCCTTTTGTTTGTACTTTTTTTGAGTAACTGAAATCATGTCATTACCTTCACGTCGTGTCCGCTCCAAATCCTTTGCACCATGGGAGAACAAACCACACCACAGTCCTCGTCTTGACAGAAATAATATTGGTATCAGGACAACACGAGCCACTAAAATATCATGCAAAAGCGCAGATTCCAAGCATTGAAAGACTGAGTATAGTTGAAGGTCATTAGAAAACATGACTGCACATCATAATGGCAGCTACACTTTCCATCTTAAACATCTAAAAAATATATATTTGGGAATGTCCGGCGGGCCAGATTGAAAAGCTTAACGGGCCGCATGTGGCCCCCGGGCCTTCATTTGCCCAGGTCTGCACTAGACGACAACCTCTACACATATATTGCTGCCTTTTGTTGCGTTGACCAGCTCTTCCTCCCAGGGATTTTAAGTTGCTGGTCACTCCCAAGTTCTTTTTATGGCACATAAGCTGGAGTTTAAATTGATCACCAGGCAGTAGTTGGTATTTTGTGGTTTATTCTCAAAGCTTTGACAATAAACGTGAGACCAATCCAGTACAGAAGCGTTCCCTCGCCCAGCTAAGATCGATCTCCCCCAGGCGTTCTCCTCTACCCCCCTCTCCCCCTCCTTCCTCCCCAACTGTTGTCTCCTAGCCCAGCACCGCTTTGTCCCCCTTATCTCAAGAATGTTATGGGAGTCTCAACAGAGAGAATATTCAACGCTCTGACTCTCTCAGCAAGGACACTCGTAATGCAAGCACTTTGTACCAGACGAAACATTAGCCGATTAAAATATGACTATAGGAGATATAAAAGAAGTAACTATTAAATATGGATATATGTAATTATCCACTTCCGTCAATTTGCACCTGTCAATATTTACTTTTGTACGCACATTAAATCAACAAAAAAAATCCAGACTTTGGAGCAATGTTCACGGACTCTAGTATTTGGCTCTCTATTAGATGCAATGTTATTGGGGACCATGATTTATGTCATCACTTGTTCACACCTCCTCATATGGAAGCTACTTTTCCTTCTTGGTGTCTCAAGAAGGGTAGAAATACAAGAACACACACACACACACACGTAAAATGCCTCCCTCTTTAGGACCACCCTTTCTAGATATATAAAGATGTGTATTTACAACATTAATAATATATACATACTATGCAAATATAAAAAAAGCTTGTTGTGAAAAATGAGTTGTAATTTCACAAGAAAAAGGTCACAATTTCACAAGAAAATCATAGAATTGTGTCAGTATTATAATAAAAGTCATCGTTTTACTCAACGCTAGTCAAAATTTTACAAGAAAAACGGAAGATTTGTGCAATGTTATGATCAAAGTTGTAATTTAACTCAATAACAGTCGCAATTTTACAAGAAAAGCTTAAAATGTTGGCAATTTTATGAAAACAGTCGTAATTTCACTCAACAAAAGTCACAATTTTATTAAAAAAAAAAGCTGAACATTTTGGAATTTTTTTGAAAAGAATCGTAATTTGACTCGACAAAAGTCACAATTTTATAAGAAAACCTTAAAATGTCGGCAATATTATAATAGTAATCGGAATTTTACTTGGAAAAATGATGACAAAAGTCATCATTTTACACAAAAAATGTCACTATTTTAGAAGAACGACAAAAAAAATTGGCAATATTGAGATGAGTCAGAATTTTATACGACAAATGTCACCATTTTGCATTAAAAAGAAATTTTACGAGAAAACATCACAATATTACAGAAACAGAATATAACAAATTGTTCCCAATTTGGAAAGAAATAAATCGACACATTGTGGGAAAAAGACCGCCTTTTTTTTGTTTTTGTTTGTAATTGTTTTTTAATCTTCATTATTTACTTGAAGTTATTACAGTATGTCTCTATATACATATTTATTGTATTTAAAAAAAAAAAAACATTTTGGCCAAAGGGGGCGAATTTCAATTTCTTACGCACACTTGTTATTTCATATGTTGACCAGAGGGGAAGCACTTCCGGTTTTTACACACACTTGTTATTTCATATGTTGGCCAGAGGGGGAGCACTTTTAAAAAGCGACACACAGTCAATGTGAAAAAATCCCTCCTTTTTGGGACCACCTTCATTTTGACCAGCAGGGGTGGCAATGAGACATTGTCTATTAGATGCAATGTTATTGGGACCATGATTTATCACTTGTTCACACCTCCTCATACGGTAGCTACTTTTCCTTCTTGGTGTCTCAAGAAGGGTAGAAATACAAGAACACACCCCCACACACACACACACACACACACACACACACACACACACACACACACACACACACACACACACACACACGTAAAATGCCTCCCTCTTTAGGACCACCCTTTCTAGATATATAAAGATGTGTATTTACAACATTAATAATATATACATACTATGCAAATATAAAAAAAGCTTGTTGTGAAAAATGAGTTGGAATTTCACAAGAAAAAGGTCACAATTTCACAAGAAAAACATATAATTTTGGCAGTATTATAATAAAAGTCGTCGTTTTACTTAACGCTAGTCAAAATTTTACAACAAAAACTGAACATGTGTGCAATGTTATGATCAAAGTTGGAATTTAACTCAATGACAGTCGTAATTTTACCAGAAAAGCTTAAAATGTTGGCAATTTTATGAAAAGAAAGCTAAACATTTTGGAAATTTTTTGAAAAGAATCGTAATTTGACTCGACAAAAGTCACAATTTTATAAGAAAACCTTCAAATGTCGGCAATATTATAATAATAATCGGAATTTTACTTGGAAAAATGATGACAAAAGTCATAATTTTACTCAAAAAATGTCACTATTTTAGAAGAACGAGAAAAAAAATTGGCAATATTGAGATGAGTCAGAATTTTATATGACAAATGTCACCATTTTGCATTAACAAGTAATTTTACGAGAAAACATTGCAATATTACAGAAACAGAATATAAGAAATTGTTCCCAATTTGGAAAGAAATAAATCGACACATTGTGGGAAAAAGACCGCCTTTTTTTTGTTTTTGTTTGTAATTGTTTTTTAATCTTCATTATTTACTTCAAGTTATTACAGTATTTATTGTATTTAAAAAAAACAAAAACATTTTGGCCAAAGGGGGCAAATTTCAATTTCTTACACACACTTGTTATTTCATATGTTGACCAGAGGGGAAGCACTGCCAGTTTTTACACACACTTGTTATTTCATATGTTGGCCAGAGGGGGAGCACTTTTAAAAAGCGACACACAGTCAATGTGAAAAAATCCCTCCTTTTTGGGACCACCTTCATTTTGACCAGCAGGGGTGCAAATGAGACATTGTCTATTACAGGGGTCACCAACCTTTTTGAAACCAAGAGCTACTTCTTGGGTAGTGATTAATGCGAAGGGCTACCAGTTTGATACACACTTAAATAAATTGCCAGAAATAGCCAATTTGCTCAATTTACCTTTAACTCTATTTTATTATTAATAATTAATGATATTTACACTTAATTGAACGGTTTAAAAGAGGAGAAAACACGAAAAAAATGACAATTAAATTTTGAAACATAGTTTATCTTCAATTTCGACTCTTTAAAATTCAAAATTCTATCCGAAAAAAAGAAGAGAAAAACTAGCTAATTTGAATCTTTCTGAAAAACTTAAAAAAAGAATTTATGGAACATCATTAGTAATTTTTTCTGATTAAGATTAATTTTAGAATTTTGATGACATGTTTTAAATAGGTTAAAATCCAATCTACACTTTGTTAGAATATATAACAAATTGGACCAAGCTATATTTCTAACAAAGACAAATCATTATTTCTTCTAGATTTTCCAGAACAAAAATTTTAAAAGAAATTCAAAAGACTTTGAAATAAGATTTAAATTTGATTCTACAGATTTTCTAGATTTGCCAGCATAATTGTTTTGAATTTTAATCATAATAAGTTTGAAGAAATATTTCACAAATATTCTTCGTCGAAAAAACAGAAGCTAAAATGAAGAATTAAATTAAAATGTATTTATTATTCTTTACAATAAAAAAAAAAGTTTTACTTGAACATTGATTTAAATTGTCAGGAAAGAAGAGGAAGGAACTTAAAAGGTAAAAAGGTATATGCGTTTAAAAATCCTAAAATAATTTTTAAGGTTGTATTTTTTCTCTAAAATTGTCTTTCTGAAAGTTATAAGAAGCAAAGATAAAAAAAAATAATGAATTTATTTAAACAAGTGAAGAAGTCTTTAAAATATTTTCTTGGATTTTCAAATTCCATTTGAGTTTTGTCTCTCTTAGAATCAAAAATGTCGGGCAAAGCGAGACCAGCTTACTAGTAAATAAATACAATTTAAAAAATAGAGGCAGCTCACTGGTAAGTGCTGCTATTTGAGCTATTTTCAGAACAGGCCAGCGGGCGACTCATCTGGTCCTTACGGGCGACCTGGTGCCCGCGTGCACCGCGTTGGTGACCCCTGGTTTATTAGATGCAATGTTATTTGGGACCATGATTTATGTCATCACTTGTTCACACCTCCTCATACGGTGGCTACTTTTCCTTCTTGGTGTCTCAAGAAGGGTCGAAATACAAGAACACACACACCCACACACACACACACACACACACACACACACACACACACACACACACACACACACACACACACACTCGTGCGTACAAACAGACATTCTTTTCTCCAGTCATTAAAATGAGGAACGGCCGCCGGTCCAGGAGCTGTTGAAATAGCATTAAGAAATGGAGACAAATGTTGTGGTTCCCAGGCTGCCATCGCCACCTGACTACACTAAATCAGACGTTGACGAATATTGCTGGGATAAAGACGCACACGCACACACACACACACACACACACACACACACACACACACACACGGCGAGCCACCTTCCACGTGTAGGAAGAGGCGGGGCCCCTTCAGTGGATTAATGAGCAATTATCCTAATTAAACGTATCCCGATCGCGCGCCCCGATACATGGCTGATTACTACCTCCCAGAGATGATTAAATGATATCGGTAACGGCGCACGGCTAATATCATCTCCGACAATTAATGAGAGTTTGTACTGGCGGAGTCGAGTGGAAATGAGGCGCCAATTAAAGATTGAATTAGCTTTGATTTAATCAGCGCTAGGCTAATTGTGAGCACCGGTCACGGGAAAAGTTTTTATGCGCGGGGATTTTTTTTGTGCAAAACGTTTCGAGTATGCAATTTTAAAGTGTTTTTGGTAACTTAGGTTTAAGTAGATGACACACACCTCATTATAGGCCACGACAATTGTGTAAATGGTAAATAAAAAGAGAATACAACAAATCCTTTTCAACTTATATTCAATTGAATATACTGCAGAGACAAGATGTTCACACTGAGAAACTGTGTGCAAATATTAGCTCATTTGGGATTTGATGCATGTACGATGTTTCAAAAAAGCTGGCACGAGTGGCAAAAAAGACTGAGAAAGTTGAGGAATGCTCATCCAAGATTTATTTGGAACATCCCACAGGTAAACGGGCTAATTGGGAACGGGTGGGTGCCATGATTGGGTATAAAAGCAGCTTCAGTCGTCCACAAACAAGGACGGGGGCGAGGGTCACCACTTTGTCAACAAACGCCTGAGCAAATTGTTTAAGAACGACATTTCTCAACCAAGCTATTGCAAGGAATTTAGGGGTTTCGCCATCTACGCTCCGTGATATCATCAAAAGGTTCAGAGAATCCGGAGAAATCACTGCACGTAAGCCAAGATATGACGGACCAGGCGGTACTGCATCAAAAAGCAACATCAGTGTGTAAAGGATATCGCCACGTGGGCTCAGGAACACTTCAGAAAACCCACTGTCAGTAACTACAGTCGGTCGCTACATCTGTAAGTGCAAGTTAAAACTCTACTATGCAAAGCCAAAGCCATTTTATCAACAACACCCAGAAACACCCGCCGGCTTTGCTGGGCCCGAGCTCATCTAGGATGGACTGATGAAAAGTGGAAAAGTGTTCTGTGGTCTGACGAGTCCACATTTCAATTTTTTTTTTGGAAACTGTGGACGTCGTGTCCTCCGGAATAGCGAGTACCAAGAAGAATAAAGTTGGTACCAAATATAAAAAACTGCAAAGTACCCAGTGGGAATAGCGTGTACCAAGAAGAATAAAGTTGGTACCAAATATAAAAAAAGTGCAAAGTACCCAGTGGGAATAGAGAGTACCAAGAAGAATAAAGTTGGTACCAAATATAAAAAAGTGCAAAGTGGAAATAGCGAGTACCAAGAAGAATAAAGTTGGTACCAAATATAAAAAAGTGCAAAGTAGCCAGTGGGAATAGCAAGTACCAAGAAGAATAAAGTTCGTACCAAATATAAAAAAGTGCAAAGTGGAAATAGCGAGTACTAAGAAGAATAAAGTTGGTACCAAATATAAAAAAGTGCAAAGTACCCAGTGGGAATAGCGAGTACCAAGAAGAATAAAGTTGGTACCAAATATAAAAAAGTGCAAAGTACACAGTGGGAATAGGAAGCACCAAGAAGAATAAAGTTGGTACCAAATATAAAAAAGTGCAAAGTACCCAGTGGGAATAGCGAGTACCAAGAAGAATAAAGTTGGTACCAAATATAAAAAAGTGCAAAGTAGCGAGTGGGAATAGTGAGTACCAAGAAGAATAAAGTTGGTAGCAAATGTAAAAAAGTGCAAAGTAGCGAGTGGGAATAGCGAGTACCAAGAAGAATAAAGTTGGTAACAAATATAAAAAAGTGCAAAGTAGCGAGTGGGAATAGCGAGTACCAAGAAGAATAAAGTTGGTAACAAATATAAAAAAGTGCAAAGTAGCGAGTGGGAATAGTGAGTACCAAGAAGAATAAAGTTGGTACCAAATATAAAAAAAGTGCAAAGAGGAAATAGTGAGTACCAAAAAGAATAAAGTTGGTGCCAAATATAAAAAAGTGCAAAGTGGGAATAGCGAGTACCAAGAAGAATAAAGTTGTTAGCAAATATAAAAAAGTGCAAAGTGGAAATAGCAAGTACCAAGAAGAATAAAGTTGGTATTAAATGTAAAAAAGTGCGCAGTAAGTAAGCGCACTAAGTAAGTAAGCGCACTAAGCAGGCCGGAGATGAGCAGGTGAATCCAGTGTGATTGTTTGCGAGGGCTGGATTGCATTACTTAGCCTAATGTAAAGCAATCAAGGAGGCTCACCTTCTAAGCTCAGTCGATGCTCATTTCAAAGTGCATTGATTACCAGTTGGGATTATTGATCAGGCCATGCGGGCCCCACACACAAACCCCGACATTTGATGGGTGTGCCAACATAAACACACTTCCACTTCTCAAAAGAGTAAAGTAGAGTATCACTGTACTAATGAATCAAAAACGGTACTAAACTCTGTTTGAAAAGTACCAGTTCCCCTTTTATTTTAATGGGCATGACGGCATCACGTGGAGGAGCATGTTCGGCAGCGCACGCACACAGAGTACTTACAAGCAGACACAGTGTGTAGACAGAAAAGGGAGAATGGATGCATTTTGGTGTAAAAATAAGTAAAGATAAAGGTGAAGTTATAAGACTGAAATCACTAATCCTGGCCTCCATGGTGACAAATTAAGTTCCTTAGAAGTACCATTATCACTGGAGGACGAAGAACAGCTAAGCATGCTTCACTACACACCGTAGGAGGATACAATAGCTCACCGGCGTCACAATGTAAACAAATGCCATGGGTGGATCTACACCTGACATCCACCTTTAATACATGGGGTCATTGATCACTGGGGTCAACTTTATTCTTCTTGGTACTCGCTATTCCCACTGGGTACTTTGCACTTTTTTATATTTGGTACCAACTTTATTCTTCTTGGTACTCACTATTCCCACTGGGTACTTTGCACTTTTTTATATTTGGTACCAACTTTATTCTTCTTGGTACTCGCTATTTCCACTTGGCACTTTTTTATATTTGGTACCAACTTTATTCTTCTTGGTACGCACTATTCCCACTGGGTACTTTGCACTTTTTTATATTTGGTACCAACTTTATTCTTCTTGTTACTCGCTATTCCTACTTGGTACTTTGCACATTTTTATATTTGGTACCAACTTTATTCTTCTTGTTACTCGCTATTCCCACTGGGTACTTTGCACTTTTTTATATTTGGTACCAACTTTATTCTTCTTGGTACTCGCTATTTCCACTTTGCACTTTTTTATATTTGGTACCAACTTTATTCTTCTTGGTACTCACTATTCCCACTGGGTACTTTGCACTTTTTCATATTTGGTACCAACTTTAGTCTTCTTGGTACTCGCTATTTCCACTGGGTACTTTGCACTTTTTTATATTTGGTACCAACTTTATTCTTCTTGGTACTCACTATTCCCACTGGGTACTTTGCACTTTTTTATATTTGGTACCAACTTTATTCTTCTTGGTACTCACTATTCCCACTGGCTACTTTGCACTTTTTTATATTTGGTACCAACTTTATTCTTCTTGGTACTCACTATTTCAACTGGGTACTTTGCACTTTTTTATACTTGGTACCAACTTTATTCTTCTTGGTACTCACTATTCCCACTGGGTACTTTGCACTTTTTTTTATATTTGGTAACAACTTTATTCTTCTTGGTACTCACTATTCCCACTGGGTACTTTGCACTTTTTTATATTTGGTACCAACTTTATTCTTCTTGGTACTCACTATTCCCACTGGGTACTTTGCACTTTTTTATATTTGGTACCAACTTTATTCTTCTTGGTACTCACTATTCCCACTGGGTACTTTGCACTTTTTTATATTTGGTACCAACTTTATTCAACTTTGTACTCACTATTCCCACTGGGTACTTTGCACTTTTTTATATTTGGTACCAACTTTATTCTTCTTGGTACTCGCTATTTCCACTTTGCACTTTTTTATATTTGGTACCAACTTTATTCTTCTTGGTACTCGCTATTCCCACTAGGTACTTTGCACTTTTTTATATTTGGTACCAACTTTATTCTTCTTGGTACTCACTATTCCCACTGGGTACTTTGCACTTTTTTATATTTGGTACCAACTTTATTCTTCTTGGTACTCACTATTTCCACTCGGTACTTTGCACTTTTTTATATTTGCTACCAACTTTATTCTTCTTGGTACTCGCTATTCCCACTGGGTACTTTGCACTTTTTTATACTTGGTACCAACTTTATTCTTCTTGGTACTCGCTATTCCCACTGGGTACTTTGCACTTTTTTATACTTGGTACCAACTTTATTCTTCTTGGTACTCGCTATTCCCACTGGGTACTTTGCACTTTTTTATACTTGGTACCAACTTTATTCTTCTTGGTACTCGCTATTCCCACTGGGTACTTTGCACTTTTTTATACTTGGTACCAACTTTATTCTTCTTGGTACTCGCTATTCCCACTGGGTACTTTGCACTTTTTTATACTTGGTACCAACTTTATTCTTCTTGGTACTCGCTATTCCCACTGGGTACTTTGCACTTTTTTATACTTGGTACCAACTTTATTCTTCTTGGTACTCACTATTTCACATCAATATTTTTTAGCATCACAAAATCTTCTTTCGTTTAAAAAAAAAAGTATTTAATGTTTATAAAGTCAGTAAATACGTCCCTGGACACATGAGGACTTTGAATATGACCAATGTATGATCCTGTAACTACTTGGTATCGCATCGATACATAAATGTGTGGTATCATCCAAAACTAATGTAAAAGTATCAAAGTAGAGAAGAATAAGTGATTATTACATTTTAACAGAAGTGTAGATAGAACATGTTAAAACAGAAAATAAGCAGATATTAACAGTAAATGAACAAGTAGATGAATAATCAATTTTTACAGTTTGTCCCTCATAATGTAGACACAATAATAGGTGTATAAATGACACAATATGTTACTACATAGACTAATTGGTAGTCTCTGTTTGTTTACTTACTACTAAAAGACAAGTCTAGTTTATTTAAGGACTAAATTACAATAAATAAAATGTTTCATAAGATTTTTCTGTTCCAATAAAGACATTTTTTGTGGTGCCCCTTTATTTAGAAAAGTATCCTGTTGGTACCGGGTACCAACATATTGGTATGGAGACGACCCCTACTTCTCAAGCAGGCGCTAACTAAAGTTCAGGAGATTATTTAGAGGATCAACTTATTATCTCCGCGTTCCTTTGAATGGCCTGAGAGCAAAATCCTCCCCGCTTCCTGCGCACGTGCCGCAGATAGTGCGCAGTAATATTCAATTATTGTATGCATGCCGTTCCCATCCCGCCCTAAATTGATTTCTTTCAGAAGGGGGGGAGGCACTGACACACGGCCATGTTCCCCCCCGCCCCATCCCACGCAAATGACTCCCCCGTCTGCAACCCCCCCCCACCCCCCCACCCCTACCCCCACCCCCACGCAGTTATCGCCGGCCGCCGTTGGCCCGATTCCCGTGCAGCCACGTTTAATCTGTCTTTAATCTCCTTACATTGTAATGGGAAATGGTTTGGTGTTTTACTATTAGATTGCAGCCGCCGGCCTGCCCCCCTCGCCACCGCTGGAAGTTCCTGGGGTTTTTTTTTCCTGGAACGATCTTACAAGGCACTCGTGTCAACACAAACACCAAACTGGAGCTCAAGGGAGGGTTTGTTCAAATGCAGAAGGACAAATTAACTTCTAACATCCAAGGCCTGACGTCAGAACATTCTTCCATTGTGACGTCACACAAAAAGTCGGCGCTCAAACTGTCGGCTGCTCTGCACCGTTAGCTCGATTTTTAGGCTTTTTCTTTGGCTTCTTTGTGTCATAACGAGGGGGTTTTCCGCAGCGTACTGCGAGGATTGTTCTCCCGGGATGCAAACGGACTTTTCCGGAGAAAGGTAGCAGGTAGGAACATATTTATTCTTGACTCTCAAATAGGCGAAGGCACAACTTAACGCCAGGAAACAAAAGCTAACACTTAGCCTGAACTATGGACATGAAACAAAAAGTCGCTAACTGTGGCATGAATAAACAAAACTTACTTGGCAAGGCACGAGCAGCATGAACTAAGCATGAAACAGTCAGCATGAACTATGGTATCTCCGGAAAACAGGCATGAACAGAGCAATGTCGCCAGACCGACTAACTCAGGGGTCACCAACGCGGTGCCCGCGGGCACCAGGTAGCCCGTAAGGACCAGATGAGTCGCCCGCTGGTCTGTTCTAAAAAATAGCTCAAATAGCAGCACTTACCAGTGAGCTGCCTCTATTTTTTTAATTGTATTTATTTACTAGCAAGCTGGTCTCGCTTTGCTCGATGACATTTTTAATTCTAAGAGAGACAAAACTCAAATAGAATTTGAAAATCCAAGAAAATATTTTAAAGACTTGGTCTTCACTTGTTTAAATAAATTCATAATTTTTTTTACTTTGCTTCTTATAATTTTAGAGAAAAAAATACAACCTTAAAAATGATTTTAGGATTTTTAAACACATATACCTTTTTAACTTTTAAATTCCCTCCTCTTCTTTCCTGACAATTTAAATCAATGTTCAAGTAAATTAATTGTTTTTACTGTAAAGAATAATAAACAAATTTTCATTTAATTTTTCATTTTAGCTTCTGTCTTTTCGACGAAGAATATTTGTGAAATATTTCTTCAAACTTATTATGATTAAAATTTTTAAAAAATATTCCGGAAAATCTAGAAAATCTGTAGAATCAAATTTAAATCTTATTTCAAAGTCTTTTGAATTTATTTTAAAATTTTTGTTCTGGAAAATCTAGAAGAAATAATGATTTGTCTTTGTTAGAAATATAGCTTGGTCCAATTTGTTGTATATTCTAACAAAGTGTAGATTGGATTTTAACATATTTAAAACATGTCATCAAAATTGTAAAATTAATCTTAATCAGGAAAAATTACTAATGATGTTCCATAATTTTTTTTTTTTAATTTTTTCCAAAAGATTCGAATTAGCTAGTTTTTCTCTTCTTTTTTTCGGTTGAATTTTGAATTTTAAAGAGTCGAAATTGAAGATAAACTATGTTTAAAAATTTAATTGTCATTTTTTTCGTGTTTTCTCCTCTTTTAAACCGTTCAATTAAGTGTAAATATCATTAATTATTAATAATAACAGAGTTAAAGGTAAATTGAGCAAATTGGCTATTTCTGGCAATTTATTTAAGTGTGTATCAAACTGGTAGCCCTTCGCATTAATCACTACCCAAGAAGTAGCTCTTGGTTTCAAAAAGGTTGGTGACCCCTGGACTAACTGAACAAACAAGGGTGCACAAAAACAGGAACTACTGGAGTCTTAAAATGGTAAATGGGTTGTACTTGTATAGCGCTTTTCTACCTTTTTTTAAGGAACTCAAAGCGTTTAGACACTATTTCCACATTCACCCATTCACACACACACATTCACACACTGATGGCGGGAGATGCCATGCAAGGCGCTAACCAGGACCCATCAGGAGCAAGGGTGAAGTGTCTTGCTCAAGGACACAACGGACGTGACTAGGATGGTAGAAGGTGGGGATTGAACCAGTAACCCTCAGATTGCTGGCACGGCCACTCTCCCAACTTCGCCACGCCGTCCCCAAACAAACAGAAAATAACAAAAAACATGATCCAGACCACAGATCATGACACTTTACTCCAACGTTAAAGGGGTAGTGCACTTTTGTTGGAATGTCGCCTATGGTTCACAATCATTATGAAAGACGTGACTGTGGATGGATTTTTCTCATGCATTCTAAATAGTAAATAAACATAAATAAAACTCCACCAAAGGGAGTTCCACTATCAATCCATCCATCCATCTTCTTCCGCTCATCCGAGGTCGGGGTCGAAGCCCAGACTTTCCTCTCCCCAGCCACTTCGTCCGGCTCCTCCCGGTGGATCCCGAGGCGTTCCCAGGCCAGCCGGAAGACATAGTCTTCCCAATGTGTCCTGGGTCTTCCCCGTGGCCTCCTACCGGTCGGACGTGCCCGAAACACCTCCCTAGGGAGGCGTTCGGGTGACATCCTGAGCAGATGCCCGAACCACCTCATCTGGCTCCTCTCCATGTGGAGGAGCAATGGCTTTACTTTGAGTTCCCCCCGGATGACAGAGCTTCTCACCCTACCTCGAAGGTTAGAGACCCTCCACCCGTCGGAGGAAACTCATTTCAGCCGCTTGTACCCGTGATCTTGTCCTTTCGGTCATAACCCAAAGCTCATGACCATAGGTGAGGATGGGAACGTAGATCGACCGGTAAATTGAGAGCTTTGCCTTCCGGCTGAGCTCCTTCTTCACCACAACGGATCGATTCAGAGTCCGCATTACTGAAGACGCCGCACCGATCCGCCTGTCGACCTCATGATCCACTCTTCCCTCACTCGTGAACAAGACTCCGAGGTACTTGAACTCCTCCACTTGGGGCAGGGTCTCCTCCCCAACCCGGAGATGGCACTCCACCCTTTTCCGGGCGAGAACCATGGACTCGGACTTGGAGGTGCTGATTCTCATCCCAGTCGCTTCACACTCGGCTGCGAACCGATCCAGTGAGAGCTGAAGATCCTGGCCAGATGAAGCCATCAGGACCACATCATCTGCAAAAAGCAGAGACCTAATCCTGCAGCCACCAAACGTCCTGAATGCGCCTAGAAATTCTGTCCATAAAAGTTCTGAACAGAATCGGTGACAAAGGGCAGCCTTGGCGGAGTCCAACCCTCACAGGAAACGTGTCCGACTTACTGTCGGCAATGCGGACCAAGTTCTGGCACTGATCGTACAGGGAGCGGATCGCCACAATCAGACAGTCCCATACCCCATACTCTCTGAGCACTCCCAACAGGACTTCCCGAGGGACACGGTCGAATGCCTTCTCCAAGTCCACAAAACACATGTAGACTGGTTGGGCAAACTCTCATGCACCCTCAAGGACCCTGCCGAGAGTATAGAGCTGGTCCACAGTTCCACGACTAGGACGAAAACCACACTGTTCCTCCTGAATCCGAGGTTCGACTATCCGGCGTAGCCTCCTCTCCAGTACACCTGAATAGACCTTACCGGGAAGGCTGAGGACTGTGAATAGTTCCACTATTTCACCCATAAAATCCAATAAATAACAATCAAAAAATTGCCAACAATACTCCATTTGGTGACTTGATAATTAACACGTATTAGTGATTTTGTTATTATAAGTGCTAACGCAGACAAATAATTTATGGCGGCGACAAAATCCCTTCCTGTGTGCCTACGTTTACATCATCCAGTGGTCCGCTGCTTCCTCGCTTCCCTGCTCCCTGCAGGTTTATTGTAATTCACGCATCTCACCTGAAAGGTAGATGGCTGAGTAGGTAATCTGACGAGTTGGTAAACTCTGACCAGACATTTAGGAAACCGAAAATGGCGAGAATGACATGAGAAGCCCATTTTCTTAGCAAGCATTATGAGTCGTGGTTCATCTAAATGGGAATATATGAACAACCTAGCAGTCTAACGACAGCAGACCTCGTACAGTAAGTGATGTTTTATTATGTTTGTTGGCTCTCATGAAGTCTGCAGTGAGTAATGATCAGAGATGAAGACAAAAAAACGCAAACATCTTAATGCATTTTTTAAATTAATGTGCCGCGTATGTTGAAATTGATCAAAATTATTATAAATGTTACTACATGACATATATACTTACATCATGTATATATTACATGTTATTATGAATGTTACTACATGACATATATACTTACATCGTGTATATATTACATGTTATTATGAATGTTACTACATGACATATATACTTACATCATGTATATATTACATGTTATTATGAATGTTACTACATGACGTATATACTTACATCATGTATATATTACATGTTATTATGAATGTTACTACATTACATATATGTATATAATACATGTTATTATGAATGTTACTACATGACATATATACTTACATCATGTATGTATTACATGTTATTATGAATGTTACTACATGACATATATACTTACATCATGTATATATTACATGTTATTATGAATGTTACTACATGACATATATACTTGCATCATGTATATATTACATGTTATTATGAATGTTACTACATGACATATATACTTACATCATGTATATATTACATGTTATTATGAATGTTACTACATGACATATATACTTACATCATGTATATATTACATGTTATTATGACTACATGACATATATACTTACATCATGTATATATTACATGTTATTATGAATGTTACTACATGACATATATACTTACATCATGTACATATTACATGTTATTATGAATGCTACTACATGACATATATACTTACATCATGTATATATTACATGTTATTATGAATGTTACTACATGACATATATACTTACATCATGTATATATTACATGTTATTATGAATGTTACTACATGACATATATACTTACATCATGTATATATTACATGTTATTATGAATGTTACTACATGACATATATACTTACATCATGTATATATTACATGTTATTATGAATGTTACTACATGACATATATACTTACATCATGTATATATTACATGTTATTATGAATGTTACTACATGACATATATACTTACATCATGTATATATTACATGTTATTATGAATGTTACTACATGACATATATACTTACATCGTGTATATATTACATGTTATTATGAATGTTACTACATGACATATATACTTTCATCATGTAAATATTACATGTTATTATGAATGTTACTACATGACATATATACTTACATCATGTATATATTACATGTTATTATGAATGTTACTACATGACATATACTTACATCATGTATATATTACATGTTATGATGAATGTTACTACATGACATATATACTTACATCATGTACATATTACATGTTATTATGAATGTTACTACATTACATATATGTATATATTACATGTTATTATGAATGTTACTACATGACATATATACTTACATCATGTATATATTACATGTTATTATGAATGTTACTACATGACATATATACTTACATCGTGTATATATTACATGTTATTATGAATGTTACTACATGACATATATGTATATATTACATGTTATTATGAATTTTACTACATGACATATATACTTACATCATGTATATATTACATGTTATTATGAATGGTACTACATGACATATATACTTACATCATGTATATATTACATGTTATTATGAATGTTACTACATGACATATATACTTACATCATGTATATATTACATGTTATGATGAATGTTACTACATGACATATATACTTACATCATGTACATATTACATGTTATTATGAATGTTACTACATTACATATATGTATATATTACATGTTATTATGAATGTTACTACATGACATATATACTTACATCATGTATATATTACATGTTATTATGAATGTTACTACATGACATATATACTTACATCATGTATATATTACATGTTATTATGACTACATGACATATATACTTACATCGTGTATATATTACATGTTATTATGAATGTTACTACATGACATATATGTATATATTACATGTTATTATGAATGTTACTACATGACATATATACTTACATCATGTATATATTACATGTTATTATGAATGTTACTACATGACATATATACTTACATCATGTATATATTACATGTTATTATGAATGTTACTACATGACATATATACTTACATCGTGTATATATTACATGTTATTATGAATGTTACTACATGACATATATACTTTCATCATGTAAATATTACATGTTATTATGAATGTTACTACATGACATATATACTTACATCATGTATATATTACATGTTATTATGAATGTTACTACATGACATATACTTACATCATGTATATATTACATGTTATGATGAATGTTACTACATGACATATATACTTACATCATGTACATATTACATGTTATTATGAATGTTACTACATTACATATATGTATATATTACATGTTATTATGAATGTTACTACATGACATATATACTTACATCATGTATATATTACATGTTATTATGAATGTTACTACATGACATATATACTTACATCATGTATATATTACATGTTATTATGAATGTTACTACATGACATATATACTTACATCGTGTATATATTACATGTTATTATGAATGTTACTACATGACACATATGTATATATTACATGTTATTATGAATTTTACTACATGACATATATACTTACATCATGTATATATTACATGTTATTATGAATGTTACTACATGACATATATACTTACATCATGTATATATTACATGTTATTATGAATGTTACTACATGACATATATACTTACATCATGTATATATTACATGTTATGATGAATGTTACTACATGACATATATACTTACATCATGTACATATTACATGTTATTATGAATGTTACTACATTACATATATGTATATATTACATGTTATTATGAATGTTACTACATGACATATATACTTACATCATGTATATATTACATGTTATTATGAATGTTACTACATGACATATATACTTACATCATGTATATATTACATGTTATTATGAATGTTACTACATGACATATATACTTACATCGTGTATATATTACATGTTATTATGAATGTTACTACATGACATATATGTATATATTACATGTTATTATGAATGTTACTACATGACATATATACTTACATCATGTATATATTACATGTTATTATGAATGTTACTACATGACATATATACTTACATCATGTATATATTACATATTATTATGAATGTTACTTACAATTTGACACAAATAAATAAAACAAAGAAAGGTGTGTGTTAAGTAGGTTTTAGGTCTGTGTGTTTGAATAAATAATGTATGTTTTACACTGGTTCTCTTCTTTTTACACTTCTGCGATGAATAAATCATTCAATTTAGAGTCAGTTTCAAGAATGCTTAAGTCTGTTTTAAATAAGTAATATATACATAAATGATTGACGCTGCTACTTATTTTTGTACTCGGTTAATGAAGAGGAAAAGCGGACTTATCCTGGCATCGTTAAACCTCAGATTGTGTCTCGGTGCTCAGCTTCTTTCTATAACATAATAATTATAATACAATACAATAATGCACATCCATTTAGTAAAGTCAGACACAAATAAGGCAACAGGAGAAGTATCCCACACTTCTCTTTTCTGAAGTAAATGTGTACAGCAGCTATAGATCATCTACAAAGCCCAAACGTGTACTGAGTGTTGTTAAAAGGAAAGGCCATGTAACACAGACACATTGTCTAGTACAGTGGTCCCCAACCTTTTTGTAGCTGCGGACTGGTCAACGCTTGCAAATTTGTCCCACAGACCGGGGGGGGGGTGAATTTTTTTTTTTTTTTTTTTTTTTTTTTTTCCATAAAGAAATACAATCATGTGTGCTTACGGACTGTATCCTTGCAGACTGTATTGATCTATATTGATATATAATGTATATATTGTGTTTTTTATGTTGATTTAATTTTTAAAAAAATAAATAAATAAAATAAAAAAATGTTGTTTAATTTCTTTGCGGCCCGGTACCAATCGGTGGTTGGGGACCACAGGTGTAGTATGTTAACTATTTTATTCAAGGACTAAATTACAATAATAAACATATGTTTCATGTACCTTAAGATTTTTTGTTCATATAAAGACAATAATGAATTTTTTTTTGTGGTCCCCTTTATTTAGAAAAGTATCGAAATACATTTTGGTACCGGTAACAAAATATTGGCATGGAGACAACTAGAGATGTCCGATAATGGCTTTTTTGCCGATGTCTGATATTGTCCAACTCTTAATTACCGATTCCGATATCAACCGATACCGATATATACAGTCGTGGAATTAAGACATTATTATGCATAATTTTGTTGTGCTTCCCCGCTGTATGCATTAAACAATGTAACAAGGTTTTCCAAAATAAATCAACTCAAGTTATGGGGAAAAAAGTGTGACTCAGTGTGACCTGTATGGCTGTTGACCAAGTATGCATTGCATTCAATTGTGTGTGTGTGAAAAGCCGTAGATATTATGTGACTGGGCCGGCACGCAAAGGCAGTGCCTTTAAGGTTTCTTGGCGCTCTGTACTTCTCCCTACGTCCATGTACACAGCGGCCTTTTAGTCATAATTCTTACTTTTTGAAACCGATACCGATCATTTTGAAACCGATACCGATAATTCCCGATATTACATTTTAAAGCGTTTATCGGCTGATAATATCGTCAGTCCGATATTATCGGACATCTCTAGAGACAACCCAAGTTGGGACCAACAGTGGAGATACCAAACATCTACAGTCATGCTAGCCAGTGTTTTTCAACCTTTTTTGAGCCAAGGCACATTTTTTGCGTTGGAAAAACGCAGAGGCACACCACCAGCAGAAATCATTAAATAACGAAACCTCAGTTGACGGTAAAAAGTCATTGTCGCAATTGTTGGGTATGACTTTAAAGCATAACCAAACATGCATCACTATAGCTCTTGTCTCAAAGTAGGTGTACTGTCACCACCTGTCACATCACACCCTGACTTATTTGGACTTTTTTGCTGTTTTCATGTGTGTAGTGTTTTAGTTCTTGTCTTGCGCTCCTATTTTAGTGGCTTTTTCCTCTTTTTTTAGGTATTTTCCTGTAGCAGTTTCATGTCTTCATTTGAGCGATATTTCTACTTTGTTTTAGCAATCAAGAATATTTCAGTTGTTTTTAATCCTTCTTTGCGGGGACATTGTTGATTTTCACGTCATGTTCGGATGTACTTTGTGGACGCCGTCTTTGCTCCACAGTAAGTCTTTGCTGTCGTCCAGCATTCTGTTTTTGTTTACTTCAGTGTTTCCCACACATTCATTTATTTGTGGCGGCCCACCACGAAAGAATTACGTCCGCCACAAATAAAATAAAAAATAAATAAATACAATTTTTTTTTTGTTGTTGTTGTTGTCCTGTCCAGCTTCTCAGGCAAATCATATAGTTGATGTAGATGCCCATATAGGCTGTTCAGATTTACTTTACAAAAGAGAAGTGTATGATACTTCTCTTGTTGCCTTATTTGTATTTGACCACTACTGTTTTCTGTTTATTTGTTACTGACTGTGGCAGGACACCTCTGCCTCTGTTTCACTTTATGTTGCTGGTAAATAATATGGTTGTAGTAGTAGGCTAAAGTTAAATTATTTAGTATGCACTAAGTAAAGGGGCAGAGCTTTAAGAGACATTTTAGCTTTTATATTTTATAAGATATATTTTTTGTAAGAACCACAATTAATAAATATATTTCAGTGAATAACTTATTGTTCAAATCTGTATATAAATATGTACATAAAGTGTTGTAATTATATTGTAAAATGGATGGATGGATGGACGTTTAAAACAAAACTGTTATTATTAATTAGTATGTATAAATTTTTTTAGCCTTTTTAGAGAAAATCATATCATTGTAGTACATTATGCAAATTACTCGATGATGTCATGGTGACCACGCCCATAGCCACGCCCCCACCACCACAGGTATCTTGGCAGTTTATGGGAAACACTGAACTTTGTAGCCAGTTCAGTTTTAGTTTTGTTCTGCATAGCCTTCCCTTTTCTTAGGGGCACTCACCTTTTGTTAATTTTCTGTTTAAGCATTAGACACCTTTTTACCTGCACTCTGCCTCCCGCTGTTTCCGACATCTACAAAGCAATTAGCTACCGGCTGCCACCTACTGATATGGAAGAGTATTACACGGTTACTCTGCCGAGCTCTAGACAGCACCGACACTCAACAACAACACATCATTTGCAGACTAGAATTACTGCTTTGCAAATAAACATTTTGAACCCAAATAGGTGAAATGAGATCATCTCCCACGGCACACCAGACTGTATCTCACGGCACACTAGTGTGCCGCGGCACAGCGGTTGAAAAACACTGATGTAAGCAACAATTATTTTCCTATAAAAGGATTGTTGGATTTGTTTATGATTGGGTTTTTTTCACACATTCAGTTACACTTTTTGATGTTTATGGCGTTTATAAACACACACACACACACACACACACACACACACACACACACACACACACACACACACACACTCACATCTATTGTAATTAAAGGACCTCCCTGCCCTGGGCGTGATATTGACACTTAGCGCCGTACAATAAACTTTATTGGCAAGTCCTGCTTGATTGCAGCACTCAAGTGGAATAACAAGGAATACGGACCTGGATTATCTACTAATCCTACACTAAAACTGTATTTCTAGACGGTGCGGACACAAATGTGTGGAAATAAAACAGTGAAAACTACAGGGGTGATGTATATATACTGTATAAATATATAAATATATGGAAGACGGGATAGATTTCCCGTCATTAATGATCTATGGAAAATCCCGGGTCTATTTCCAGATAAACTCTTAATGGCGGTTAAAATCGTTGCTGTCCTGAACTATCGGCTGCTGCTTCATCTAATATTCATCTGCTCGGTCAGGTCCGCGTCACGGAGAACTAAAGGGAGCCAGACCAGCGCTCAGGTACTCTAGAAGTCACTAGTCTACCCTACTTTTTGTCCAGCTGACTGTATAGACCAGTGGTCCCCAACAACCGGTCCGTGGACCGATTGGTACCGGGCCGCGGCCGGACAAGAAATTTAAAAAAAAAAAATAATAATAATAATAATAATAATAATAATTATTATTATTTTTTTTTTTAAATTAAATCAACATAAAAAACACAATATATACATTATATATCAATATAAATCAATACAGTCCGCAGGGATACAGTCCGTAAGCACACATGATTGTATTTCTTTATGACAAAAAAAAAAAAAAAAAAATTTTTTTTTTTTTTTTTTTTTTAGTGCCCCCACTCTGGTCCGTGGGACACATTTTCAAGCGTTGACCGGTCCGCAAGTACAAAAAGGTTGGGGACCACTGGTTTAGACTGCAAGTAAAAATGGGATTTTGTATCAGACTCCAGTGGAAACGCACATGTGGCCCCAATGTGGCCCCGATTGCATGGGCACTTTAATAGAGTGTAAACAAAGGGAGTTGAGCGGATTCCGTAAATCAGCGTTTTTCAACCACTGTGCCGCGGCCGTGAGATACAGTCTGGTGTGCCGTGGGAGATTATCTAGTTTCACCTAGATTATCTAGTTTCACTTTTTCTATTTACCATAAAATGTTGTAAAAAAAATAAAATAAAAAAAACACTATATTTTACAGTCAAATGTTGTAAATGTAAAGTTTGTACGGTAAAATGGACAGTGGGACACATTTTCAAACAATATATAATGAATAATTCAAACAATATATAATGAATAATTCTTACATAAATGCCATGTGGCCCTCAATGAAAACCAGTTTGACATCCCTTGAATTAAGACCTATATAACAGTGTCAGTCAAAACTGGACATTAGGATCAAAATATTGTAAGTGCCAACAAATAAAGGTTGTGATGTAAATAATAATCAATTAACAGAATGTTAGAGTAAAAGCAGTGGGGGTTTCTACGGCATGTAAAACATGGAATAAATGGAATGGAATGGAGAAACAATACCATTTATTTTCTCAAAACTATGTGACTTAATCCTTGAAAAAAAATTGTACTTTGTTCTTGAATTTTTAGGACTTAGTCTCTCAAAAATATCGATTTTTTTTTTTTTCTTGAAAATTTATAACTTAGTCTTTTTACATATTACAACTTTTTCTCAACAATATTTGATTTAATTTTTAAAATATTCCCAATTTTTAGGTAAAAAAAAATGACTAAAATCTTAAAAGATTGCAACTTTTTTCTCAAAAGTATGCAACTCAAACGTTATAGATTGTTATATTTTTATTGTGAAAACCACGACAAAATCCTCAAAAGAAAATATACGATTTAATCCTGGAAAAGCTTTTATATACACAATTTAATTATTCACTATTTTCTGAAAAACACCCAACTTCATCCTTGAAAGATTAAAATGTTTTCCTTAAAAAGTATAATTAAATTTTCCAAAAAATTTACAATTTTTCTCAACACCATAGGACCTAATTATCGAAATATTCCACATTACTTTCTCAAAAATATGTGACTTAGTCCTAGATTTTTTTCTTTTTTTTTTTCTTGAATTTTTAGGACTTACTCCTAAAAAAAAAAATAGATTTTTTTTTTTTTCTTGAAAATGTGTAACTTAGTCTTCCAAATATTAAAACTTTTTCTCAACAATATTGGACTTCATTCTCAAAATATTCCCAATTTGTATGTCGAAAAATGACTAAATCCTTAAAAGTTTGCAACATTTTTCTTTATAGATTGTTACATTTTCTTGTGAAAAACACGACAAAACCCTCAAAAGATCGAAGCCATTCTCTCGAAAATATACGATTTAATCCTGGAAAAGCTTTTATGTACACAATTTAATTATTCACTATTTTCTGAAAAACACACAACTTCATCCTTGAAAGATTAAAATGTTTTCCTTAAAAAGTAAAATGTAATTTTCCCAAAAATGTACAATTTTTCTCAACACCATAGGACCTAATTATCGAAATATTCCACATTACTTTCTCAAAAATATGTGACTTAGTCCTTTAAAAAAATTTTATTTTTTTCTTGAAATTTTAGGACTTAATCCAAAAAAAAAAAAAAATCGTTTTTTTTTTCTTTCTTGAAAATGTGTAACTTAGTCTTCCAAATATTAAAACTTTTTCTCAACAATATTGGACTTCATTCTCAAAATATTCCCAATTTGTATGTCGAAAAATGACTAAATCCTTAAAAGATTGTTACATTTTTCTTGTGAAAAACACGACAAAATCCTCAAAAGATCGAAGCCATTCTCTCGAAAATATACGATTTAATCCTGGAAAAGCTTTTATGTACACAATTTAACTATTCACTATTTTCTGAAAAACACACAACTTCATCCTTGAAAGATTAAAATGTTTTCCTTAAAAAGTGTAATTAAATTTTCCAAAAAATTTAAATTTTTCTCAACACCATAGGACCTAATTATCGAAATATTCCACATTACTTTCTCAAAAATATGTGACTTAATCCTAGAATTTTATTTTATTTTTTTCGTGAATTTTTAGGACTTAATCCTAAAAAAATATATATATATTTTTTTTTTCTTTCTTGAAAATGTGTAACTTAGTCTTCCAAATATTAAAACTTTTTCTCAACAATATTGGACTTCATTCTCAAAATATTCCCAATTTGTATGTCGAAAAATGACTAAATCCTTAAAAGTTTGCAACATTTTTCTTTATAGATTGTTACATTTTTCTTGTGAAAAACACGACAAAATCTTCAAAAAATTGAAGCCATTCTCTCGAAAATATACGATTTAATCCTGGAAAAGCTTTTATATACACAATTTAATTATTCACTATTTTCTGAAAAACACACAACTTCATCCTTGAAAGATTAAAATGTTTTCCTTAAAAAGTATAACTACATTTTCCAAAAATGTTTTAATTTTTGTCAACACCATAGGACCTAATTATCGAAATATTCCACATTACTTTCTCAAAAATATGTGACTTAGTCCTTGAAAAATGTTTAATTTTTTTCTTGAATTTTTAGGACTTAATCCTAAAAAAAAAAACTAAAAAAATGTTTTCTTTCTTGAAAATGTGTAACTTAGTCTTCCAAATATTTAAACTTTTTCTCAACAATTTTCCGTACGTGGTGAATTGTTTTGAATGTTTATTTTTGACGAGAGTCCTGCATTATATATAACGTGGCCCATACATGAGAGGAGCAAACATTAATATCACCAAGACAAATATTGTCCAATTAAAAACAATATGTGTCAGTCCAAAGTGGACTATTGTGATCAAAAAGAAGCCAGGTCTTCAAGTTGAACTACAACGACCTCTACTGGCCAGAGGTGGTACTGATGCAAGGGAAGCAGCAGTCCAATTGTCTGGTGATGGACTCAAACTGTGTCTCCATCCTTCTCACACACTTGCTCCGTCCCACAATGCATTGCTGGGCAGGATGACGACCACACTGAGTGGGATTCACCTCCATCTTGCACAAAATGAGGTGGAGGAAACACTGAGAAGTGAGTTTTCAATAAGGGTCATCACCTTGAAGACCCCCCAGTTAGAACAGGGGTGCAGACGCAGAGTGGGACAGATCACGGGGAGAAAGGTCAGGAGGGAAAAGATAAGTGGACTTCCATGAAGACCACTGACCCAGATGGCTCTCAGTAAGTCAGAATCACAAACCGTGTCAAGATTCTTCTTCTAGACCCTCGCACCGTTCCAAAAAAACTGTGCAAGAAAGTCTCCCATAGGAAGCCCAGGAGGCAGAAATAGTCCGTGCCGGAGTCAAACTGGCCACCTCAGAACTGAAGAGCACATGCTAGAGTCCGAACTCGTATTGTGCAAATAAGTGGAAGGAAATGAGGACAACAATGACAAATAAACCTAAATGACAAAGATGTGTTAAAGATGGAGTTATTATCCAAAATAATAATTTTGCCAGTTTTGTTACCGATCCCCTCGTCGGCTCCTTTTTTTTTACAGTTTGTCCTTATTGGGATGAAGGGTTTAAAAAAAGCATTATGTTTAAAACACATTTCATTCAAGCAAATAGTCCGTTAATGAGTTAAAACCTGAAAATTGTCTGTCTAGAGTACACTTATTAATCATGACAAATTATACCTATATTTTATCGTTTGACAGCCTTAATATATACACATATGTACGTATATGTATACATATATACACACATATACATAT